>NC_073392.1:37206903-37344403 GCF_028641065.1 Leucoraja erinaceus
GGCACAAGATCAAAGTTTTAGTTATGTTGAAAGACCCGTAACACCCAATGACCCCAGGTTACATCACTGATGATGTGTTCAGGAACATCTATCGATGTATTTGTATCAATATTGTCTTTAGACCAAGGGTAGGTGAGTACCCTAGTGGCAGATCTAGTTTAGTTTAGAGATATAGCATAGAAACAGGCCTTACGGCCACCGTTTCCACACCAACCAGCGATTCCCGCACACTAACAACACACTAGATACAATTTACATTTATACCAAGCCAATTAACCTACAAACCTCTATGTCTTTGGAGTGTGGGAGGAAACCAATGATCTCAGAGAAAACCCACGCGGTCACGGGGAGAACGTACAAACTCCATGCAGCCGGTGGCGTGCAAAGTTTTCGTGCAGGACGAAGTCCACACTGCTCCACGCCACTCGACACCCCTCCACACTACTCCATGCGCCCGTCCCATGCTACCCACATGCTACCCACACGCTAACAGGTCGCGTAAATGGTGCGCGAAAGACAGCCAAGTGGGACAGGCCCTTAAATGACCGATTAGGCTTGAGTGAAGGTCAACCACAAAGAATTATTGCTTTTGGCCTGTTGCTCAAACAATGCTCATAGACTTACGGGAAAGATTTGGGCAGCTGGTAAATGGGGATTATCTTTTTCATCTGCTGCAGGTAAGAATAGCTGGTATAAACAAGTTAATTACATGTGACAGCAAGCTATTAAGTGCAAGTCAATTAGTCATCAGTTTCAAGAACTTAAAGAATATGCCATCAATTTATTTGAAAATTGAAAGGCATTAATCAATGCAATATGGAATCTAAATGCCAGAATCTGTTATCTTGAATAAATTATTCGGAATACATGAATAAAGAAGTGCACTGCAGCCAATTATGGATTTGCATGATTCAAATTCAATTTAATTGTCATTTGGACCCCCCCAAACCCCGTTTCCCCCCCAAACAAATGACCCAGAGACACAAAAATCAAAGCCCCCCCCCCCCCCCCCCCCCCCCCGATGTCAGAGTCAAAATCAAAGCCCCCGGCTGGCGATGGCGATTGGCCCGCGGCCATTAAAGCCACGCCGGGTGGTGCAAGGTCGCACACCGGGTCTTGGTGTTAGAGCCCCCGGCGTGCGCTCGCAGAGTCCCGCGGCCATTCCAAGCCGCGCGGGGGCGGTGATGTCAGGCCCCGCTCCAGGAGCTCTTCGACCCCGCAACTCGGGCGGGAGAAGTCGCCGTTGCGGGAGCCCTGAAAAACGGTCTCCCTCCAGGGACCCGCGGGCTCCCGGTGCCGCCGTCCGCCAGACCCGCAGTTGCAGCCTCCGAATCTCCGGAGGTCGGGCCGCAGCAGCAGCAGCGCTCCACCACCGCTCCGCCCGCTCTGGACTCGGCCAGCTCCGCCACGGTGAGGTGAGTCATCGGCACCAGAGCCCCCGGTCTTCTCCTGTTGGAGGCCGCTCCACGTTGCAGCCCCAACGACAACGGAGGCCCGACAAAGAAAAGGTCGGGTCTCCCGTGCAGGGAGAGATTTAAAAGTTACCCCCTCCCTCCCACCTCACCCCCACCTCCCCACACACACACCCCAACAAAAAATAACAAAAACTACATAGAAACATAGACAAAAAAATAATAAAAACGCGGACGGGCTGCAGAGGCCGCTGCTGACGAGAGTCGCGCCGCCTACCGGATTTACTGACATTTGAAAGAGAATCGGATAATTTGGGACAGTGTTTGTTAATGGCACGTCATGCCTTTACAATCTCAACTGAGCTGTTTGAGGAGGCGATGAGGATGATTGATGAGGGTCGAAGAGTGGATGTTGTTTCTCTGGACTATAGAATAGCATTTGATGCTTTTCTCCCTCTACATTTAGTCAAGATGTTTGGTTTTATTGTCATATGTCCCAGATAGAAACAATAAAATTCTTACTTGCTGCAGCACAACAGAATATGTAAACAGTAGTCAATTAGAAAGGCAGAAGAGATTAGTTTAACTTGGCATCATGCTAAGTGCGCATATTATTCGCCAAACGGCCAGTTACTGTGTTGTGGAGGAAGGAACTGCAGATGCTGGCTTAAACCAAAGATAGACACAAAAAGCTGGAGTAACTCAGCGGGACAGACAGCATCTCTGGAGAAAAGGAATGGGTGATGTTTCAGGTCGAGACCCTTCAGACCTGTGTTGTGCTGTCCAATTTTCCACGTTCTTAACCAATCATTGGAATATATGCAAGCCCCATGGTCATAAAGTAATTAAACTATTAGGTTATCATTAAAAATTCATTTGGTCCATTAGGGGAGGAAATCTGTCATCCATACTGGCAGGTTTGTATGTGACCCCCCCTAATCTACAAAATGTTGTGCGCTCCAAGATGACGCAGCCAGCCAGCCAGTGAACAAGTAGGATTTTGCAAAACTGCCAACATTGTCCGTGCAACTCAGATTCCAAAAGATGAATTGAAACAAATATTTGTTCCAAAGTATTATATCTCTATCAGGGTGTTGTTGAAATATTCCTTGTTAAAGGTTGATTTTCTGCACGGCAAACTTCATGCTGGGAGATGGAATATTGTTTCAGTTTCATATTCTCAAACTATTTTAATGGGAGACCAGGTGTACGTTGGAAGTTGCAGTGGATCCCTTTTGACATTGGAGAGCAAGTTCCTCCAGAAATGTGAGTGAGGCAGGGATTAAGGATGAAAACACCCAACAGAAATTAGAGTCATAGTGTGATACAGTGTGGAAACAGGCCCTTCAGCCCAACATGCCCACACTGGCCAACATGTCCCAGCTACACTAGTCCCACTTGCCTGCGCTTGGTCCATATCCCACCAAACCTGTCCTATCCATGTACCTGTCCCACTGTTTCTTAAACGTTGGGACAGATACTGCCTCAACCACCTCCTCTGTCAGCTTGTTCCATAAATCCACCACCATTTGTGTGAAAAGGTTACCCCTCGGATTCCTATTAAATTTTTTCCCCTTCACCTTAAACCCATGTCCTCTGGTCCTCGATTCACCTACTCTGGGCAAAAGACTCTGTGCATCTACCCGATCTATTCCTCTCATGATTTTATACACCTCTATAAGATCTCCCCTCATCCTCCTGCACTCCAAGGAATAGAGTCCACGCCAACTCAACCTCTCCCTGTAGCTCAGACCCTTGTGTCCAGGCAACATCCTCATAAAATAGTGTTAAATATACTTTAAATGCCCCCAGCACAAGTAGAACTGGTGGCAAGGATCCCAAAACGATCTTCGAATAACAAGCAGTTTCATAGTTAAGAAACGTCACAATGCAGTAACTGGAAATGGTACTCCCCAAACTTTAAAGAGATCTTTGCCCAAAAAAGCAGTAACATTTCAATGAAATTCCACCCCCTTTCCCTTTCCTCTCCCATTCCCTGCTCCCTGCTGTCCCGTCCCTTCTTACTGATCCCACCCCACCTTTCTCATTTTGCTCATCCCTTCTTTTCCACACCTTGCATCTTTCCCGTTTCATTCCTCTCCTTCGCTCCCCCCCCCACCCCCCCATAGCTGTCCCCTAAAGAAGGTTCTCGACCCGAAACGTCACCCACTACTTCTCTCCAGAGACGCTGCCCGTCCCGTTGAGTTACTCCAGCATTTTGTGTCCATCTTCGGTGTAAACCAGCATCCGCAGGTCCTTCCTACACTCTCCTCCAACCCTTTCCAGATTGCCCATCTAAACCGTTCTACTCACCCCCCACCCCACCCCCCTGCCCTCCTTGCCTTTCCTCCCTCCCTATAATTTTCTCCTCTCTTCTCTTCTCTACTCTATCTCTCTGCCTAACTTGCCATTGCCCTTCCTCCTCCACTCGCAAATCTCTCCTTTTTCGTACTACCATGTAGAAACATAGAGAAAACATAGCAAAATATGTGCCATTCGGCCCTTCGAGCCAGTACTGCAATTCAATATGATCGTGGTTGATCATCCAGAATCAGTCAGACCCTTTCCTGCTTTTTCCCCCATATCCCTCGATTCCTTTAGCCCTAAGAGCTAAATCTAACTCTATCTTGGAAACATCCAGCGCATTGGCCTCCACTGCCTTCTGTGGCGAAGAATTCCACAGATTCACAACTCTCTGGGTGAAGAGTTTTTCCTCATCTCAGTCCGGGTGAAGATGTTGTCCCCCCTCATCTCAGTCCGTCCAATCCTTTAAAAAATGGCTATACCCTCTTATTTCTCTAAACTGTGTGACCCCCATCATATGGTTCTAGACTTCTCTTTTCCCCTCATCGGGAACACCTTCTTTTTCCTGGCATCTATGGGAAGTGCCCAAGCATCAATTCCTCCAAAAACCCTTTGATATGTGTTTAAACAGGGATGAGATCCCCCCTCTCATATTTTCTAAATTCCATCACCAGCTGCCTTTTTGAAGAAACGTAATCCCAGTCAAACTAGTATACAAACCACTCCTGGGGGTCATCATATCCCCAACTTTCTGCTCCCTTCACCTCTTTTCTCCCTCTTCCTTCTATCACTTCACCTTCTCTTCTTCCCGACTTGGAAGTCCAGTTACAATGGGATCCAGTGCCGAAAGCAGACTATTATCTAAATTCCTGGGAAAGGGGGAAGTAGACCTTGGGTTTTGAAGGGGAATGTGTGCTGAGGTAAACAGGAAGAGATGCCAGTCAGGGAGGTACATAACTGGCAACAAAGAAATATATTGCTAAACCTCATCATCCACATCACCAGCTGCCTTTTTGAAGAAACGTAAACCTCTGCGCTCTACAATTTAAGTACACGTTCTTGCATCCCTAATCCACCAGCCAAATACCTCGCAAGAAAGCAATAGTTGTGCCATTAAATGCCGAGTTATTCTTGCTATGCCACGAGTATCAGTTCATTGCCCAGATCTGCCAGCTAAATTAACTTGGAGAGAAATTAAGTGTAGAGTTGGGAAGCCTGCATATTGAATGGCGGTGCAGGCTCGAAGGGCCGAAATGCCTACTCCGACCTAGATAGACACAAACACGTTTGCTAATCCGCCAGCCAAATACCTGAAAGTAGTTGTGCCTCGAGTTATTCGTTCCGAGACAGATCTGCCAGCATCTCTAAGGAGGGGGAAGGAATAGGGGGTAACGTTTGACGGGCAGCATCACTGGAGGGAAGGAATGGGGGACGTTTCGGGCCGAGAAAAATGTTGTGTCAGTTTGGGTAGAGAGAGCCTGTGTGTCACAGGAAAGGGCGAGATGCAACGAGACCTGGGTGTCATGGTACACCAGTCATTGAAAGTAGGCATGCAGGTGCAGCAGGCAGTGAAGAAAGCGAATGGTATGTTAGCATTCATAGCAAAAGGATTTGAGTATAGTAGCAGGGAGGTTCTACTGCAATTGTACAGGGTCTTGGTGAGACCACACCTGGAGTATTGCGTACAGTTTTGGTCTTCTAATCTGAGGAAATACATTCTTTCCATAGAGGGAGTACAGAGAAGGTTCACCAGACAGATTCCTGGGATGTCAGGACTTTCATATGAAGAAAGACTGGGTAGACTCGGCTTGCACTTGCTAGAATTTAGAAGATTGAGGGGGGATCTTATAGAAACTTACAAAAATTCTTAAGGGGTTGGACAGGCTAGATGCAGGAAGATTGTTCCCGATGTTGGGGAAGTCCAGAACAAGGGGTCACAGTTTAAGGATAAGGGGGAAATCTTTTAGGACCGAGATGAGAAAAACATTTTTCACACAGAGAGTGGTGAATCTGTGGAATCTGCCATAGGAGGTAGTTGGTTCAGTTCATGGCTATATTTAAGAGGGAGTTAGATGTGGCCCTTGTGGCTAAAGGGATCAGGGGGTATGGAGAGAAGGCAGGTACAGGATACTGAGTTGGATGATCAGCCATGATCATATTGAATGGGGGTGCAGGCTCGAAGGGCCGAATGGCCTACTCCTGCACCTATTTTCTATGTTTCTATGTCACTTTTATTAAAACTCCCCTTTCCATCATAATACATTTTTGTAGCCCACCCACTGATGAGGCTCCAAATGTTTTAGGATGAATAATTTTAATAATATGGTTACTTTTTAACATGTTCGTTTTATAGTTTTTAGTTATTAGTTTAATAAATTAGAAGTTGATTGATCACAAAATCAAAATTATAATGATGGGGAAATAAGCATTGAAATATGTGGCTTTATTGGTCATTGGTATGCGGACTGGCCCTCTTTTAGATGAGTAAAGAGACAAAGCATGGAAACAGGCCCTTCAGCCCACCGAGTCCACACTAGCTTGGGGGAGTCCAGAACCAGGTGTCACAGTTTAAGAATAAGTGGTAGGCCATTTAGGACTGAGATGAGGAAAAACGTTTTCACCCAGAGAGTTGTGAATCTGTGGAATTCTCTGCCACAGAAGGCAGTGGAGGCCAATTCACTGGATGTTTTCAAAAGAGAGTTAGATTTAGCTCTTAGGGCTAAAGGAATCAAGGGATATGGGGAGAAAGCAGGAACTGGGTACTGATTTTGGATGATCAGCTATGATCATATTGAATGGCGATGCTGGCTCGAAGGGCCGAATGGCCTACTCCTGCACCCTATTTTCCATGTTTCTATGTTCATTCCAGCTCTATGTTATCACACTTTCTCTTCCACTTTCTACACACTAGGTGCAATTTACAAAGGCCAATTCAAGTACAACCCCACACATCTTTCAGATGTGGGCGGAAAATGAAGCACCCAGTTTCAATTCAGTTTATTGTCACGTGTGCCGAGGTACAGTGAAAAGGTTTTCTTGCGAAAATATTGTTCCAGTCAGCATAAGGACAAAACATGCTCACAATCGAGCCATTTACAGCGTGTATAGAGATTTAAGAATGTGGAGCGATTGTAATACGTGATTGTCGATCTGCTTCTGTGGCTCGCACACAAATAGTCGCCTGGGCTGGGCGCCATCATGGCACCCAGAGGAAACGCACGCAGTCACAGGGAGGACGTGCAAACTACATACAGACAGCACACGAGGTCAGGATCGAGCCCGTGTCTCTGGCGCTGTGAGGCAGCACCTCTACCAGCTGCGTCACTGAGCCGCCCACAGTGTCGACAATAACAGCGCCGTAATAAATGAATTGCTATCAAAGATTACACGCTGAACTTATTGAACACGACACCTCCTGAGAGAACAATCTTGTTCGAGGTCATGAGAAAGAATAACGGCCGATCATGATCCACTTGCCGTTCTTTAACATTTAACAGGTAATGAGCCACATAAGCGATATCCTGTAAAGGTTGAAAGGTTGCTTGGAAGTACACCTTAATGGTTGATAAAAGAGAAAGAGCCAAAACATTGAAAGCTATGAATAGAAACTGTAAAATAGGCCTGGATAGCTTTCCCTAACTTTACAGTAGAATAGATGCAGAAACAAAGATTATCCTATTTAAGGATATTACTATTTAGATGTCGTGCAATATGCATAATAATAAAGATTGCTTCCTTCAGAGGCAAGGGAGCCCTTCTATTTAAAAAAATTGCTCATAGCTCAGCGGTAAAGTTGCTGCCTTACAGCGCCAGAGACCCGGGTTAAATCCCGATCACAGGTGCTGTCTGTACTTATTTGTGCATTCTCCCCGTGACCTGCATGGGTTTTCTCCGGGATCTTTGGTTTTCTCCCACACTCCAGACGTGCAGGTTTGTAGGTTAATAGTCTTGGGTTGGTAGGGTAGTGTTAATGTGCAGGGATCGCTGGTCGGTGCAGATTCGGCGAGCAGAAGGGCCTGTTTCTAGCAATGTCACAACATTTTGAGATTTTAAAAATCAAGTCTGCAATTTATCCCAACAGATAAGGCATAAAAAGATGTTTAATTTGCCACCTAATTCACCTTCATATCTTCAGTATTAAAAAAAGTTATGGCCATTTTCATACTCGGAAATTAGCATCTTGTTCCCTATTGCTTTTCCATTGACCTAACACAAAAGCTGTGATCGAGGACAGTCAAATGGCCATAACCTTCTTAAAAATTAAGAGAACTAAAATAAATTTTCAGTTATTATAGATTGAATCATTCTGAAACAAATATGAAACAATCTTACTTAGATGACTAGAAATTAAAGCATATAATTAGTTAGTTACCTAATTGTAGCTAATTACAAAATTCAAGTACTAGATCTAAACAATTATCAATTTCTTAAGCATAAATTAACATTTTTAAATAGCCTGTGTCCAAATAACATTTATACAAGAATTCACAATATAACATAATCATTAAATCTTATTGTCATGGATTTATAGGCCAAATGGAAGGAATTTAATGTTTAATACCTGTAAATTAATGGCCATTTAAAACAACTTGCGAGTGGGTTTTTCTGGAACGCGACCATTTGGAACGTTGCGGTTTGCAGTGCTTTAGACCCCCATATCGGCATGAAAAACATTGCCGGTTGGTATGGGGACTAAATTACAGTTTTGCAATGTAAAATGTGAACTAAAGGCATCTTAAGGAGCACTTTTATACTTAAAAATAAACAGCTTTCTTTTACCTGTCACCTACATGAAATCCGTCCCCGTTGTCGGCTTTAGAAGCTGATTTTAAAATGACTCCAGCGCTGAACGAGTCAGGCGATTTAAAAAAAAAATAAAAAACACAGAACGGCCGTTGGAACGATTCTTCAGCAAAATATTGCACTCCGACCAAATATAATCCAGGACAAGGTAGGAAAAAAAAACACGTTTTAACCCCGCGCCAAAATCGAGCACACGGACAGTGGCAGAATTGCAGCGCCGCTGGAGGTAAGTTTTGTAACACTACCTACTGTTTCTGCACTATATCTCCAAACTAAACAAAAAAATATATGAAGTTAGTCTGCAAATGACTGTACCAGATCAGCTCTGCGGATTGCTGCTTCCACAAGCAGCAACCATGTTAGGGTAATGGATGCCTGGAGTGATTCCCCAGAGCCTCAGAGGCCTGAGAGGCAGAGGCCTTCAAGTGACCTTTTTCCTGGCAGCCTTCTGAATAGTGAAAGGCCTGGATAGAGTGGATGTGGAGAGGATGCTTCCACTAGTGGGAGGTCTATGACCAGAGGTCAAAGCCTCAGAATTAAAGGACATTCTTTTAAGAAGGAGATGAGGCGGAATTTATTTTGTCAAGAGGGTGGTGAATCTTGCTACAGAAGGCTGTGGAGGCAAATTCATTGGATCTAAGGCATAGATAAGATTCTTTATTAGTATAGGTGTCAGGAGTCATGGGGAGAAGGCAGTAGAATGGGGATCATACATCAGCTATGACTGAATGGCAGAGTAGCGGTGTAAGAAAGAACTGCAGGTGCTGATTTAAATCGAAGGTAGACGCAAAATGCTGGAGTAACTCAGCGGGACAGGCAGCATCTCTGGAGAGAAGGAATGGGTGTAGTTTCGGGTCGAGACGCTTCTTCAGGCTGAGTAGACTTGATGGGCCGAATGGCCTGATTCTGCTCCTATCAAATCTGCCGATCTATTGGTGAGTTCAGATGGGGACAATGAGAGAAATTCATGGAGAAGTCTGGAAAAAAGTTATTTCATGTACAGTATCTTTATTGTTAGAGGAGGGCATTGTTAGAGGTCGCCTAATTATAGGAAGGATGTCAACAAAATAGAGAGAGTACAGAGGAGATTTACTAGAATGTTGCCTGGGTTTCAGCAACTAAGTTAGAGAAAGGTTGAACAAGTTAGGGCTTTATTCTTTGGAGCGCAGAAGGTTAAGGGGGGGGACTTGATAGAGGTCTTTAAAATAATGAGAGGGATAGACAGAGTTGACGTGGATAAGCTTTTCCCACTGAGAGTAGGGAAGATTCAAACAAGAGGACATGACTTGAGAATTAAGGGACAGAAGTTTAGGGGTAACATGAGGGGGAACTTCTTTACTCAGAGAGTGGTAGCTGTGTGGAATGAGCTTCCAGTGAAGGTGGTGGAGGCAGGTTCGATTTTATCATTTAAAAATAAATTGGATAGTTATATGGATGGGAAAGGAATGGAGGGTTATGGTCTGAGTGCAGGTAGATGGGACTAGGGGAGAATACGTGTTCGGCACGGACTAGAAGGGCCGAGATGGCCTGTTTCCGTGCTGTAATTGTTATATGGTTATATGGCATTGAACAGTGGTTAAGATGCTGATAGAAGGTGTTAAATATATTGTCTGTTCACGTGTATGCATGAACGAGTCAATGGCAAGTTGGAACTCCTCCCCTGAATTGCATATTTGCAAACAATGTCTGCATACTACATGAAGTTTTGTTTAGTTTGGGGATACAGCCTGGAAACAGGCCCTTTGGCCCACTGAGTCTGCTCCGACCAGCGATCCCCGCACATTAACACTACCCTACACACAATAGGGACGGTTTTATATTTTATACCAAGACAATTAACCAACAAAATCGTGCAACTTTGGAGTGTGGGAGGAAACTGAAGATCCCGGAAAAAACCCACGCAGGTCATGCAGGGGAACTCCGTGCAGCCAGCACCCGTACTCAGGATAGAACCCGGGTTCTCTGGCGCTGTGAGGTAATAGCTCTACCGCTACTCCACCCACTGCTCTCTTTAATGGATCTGGATCTGCAGCATTTAATTTCAAAGGTTAAAAAAAAGGTAAACCGTAATAGATGAGAGAGTAATAACAGACCAGGAGGATATAACAAACGACCTTCCTCTTGCGTATAGTGTACATAGCCTAAAGTTGTAGGTCAACTACCATGAATAGAACATCAATTTCTCGAACGATGTGTGAATTGAGTCATTTTGGTTTTAAAATTAAGAAAAGGAAAAGTATATCAATGGTAGAATTCTAAAGGAGATTCAGGCATAGAAAGATGGAGACAGAATTACTGGATAAGTTCTTCTTCTGCTCGGGTCCACACACAGGATTAGAAGTTATTCAGCCAGAGTTGAACACATTTCCCGGCATCTGCACGCAAGGTGTCTGTCTTGTCGCTTCTTGTGTTTGGTGGTGGAAAGATTGGTGGAAACAGGGCCGCAACGTGAATGCACGTCCCTGTTTGAAAAGACTGTAAGTTGGCTGTAAGGGATGATGAATCTTAGGTTTTATAATTAGATTCAGAGTACTCATAAGTCATAAGGCCATAAGTGGAAGGGGCAGAATTAGGCCATTCGGCCCATCAAGTCTACTCTGAATCAGAATCAGAATCACACATTATTCACCAAGTATGTTTTGCAACATACGAGGAATTTCATTGGCCAGGTCAGTCATACAATTAAAAGCAATAGATCACTCAAAAACACATTTTAACATGAACATCCACCACAGTGAATCATACACATTCCTCACTGTGATTGAAGGCAAAATAAAGTTCAAGTCCTTCCTCGGTCAGGGGCCTCGAGCCTCCATTGACGGGACGATCTTGACTCCCATAACCAGCGGCGTTCGGATCCTCCGCGTCGAGGCGTTCAGCTCCCGCATCGGGGGGATGTCAGCTCCCCCGCGCTGAGCGATCGAACCTCGCGTCGGGGCTGGTCAAACCTTCGCGACATTGGAGCTTCCCGACAAACCTCTCCCGAGACTGAGAGCCCTTAATGGTGAAGTCCACAGTGGTCGTAGTGGGAGCGATCCAGGCAAGGGATCAGCTCCGATGTTAAGTCCGCATCCCGCGATAGGGCTCAAAGTCAGTCCGAGGAGGCTTCCAGTTCCATCGATGGAAGGCCGCAGAGCGCGCTGGAGAATGTGATCCGAAAATTAATCACATCTCCAGCAAGGTAAGAACCTGAAAATAAGTTCCCCCCCCCCCCCCCCCCCCCCCACATAAAACGAACCGAAGAACATTAAAACAAACTTTTAACACACTAAAAAATAACAAAAAGAATTAAAAAACGAACAAACTGTCGGCAGGGCAGCCATCTCCCCGGCGCCCAATCATGGCTGATCTATCTCTCCCTCCTAACCCCATTCTCCTGCCTTCTCCCCGTAGCCAAGCTAACCTTTCATGAAGGTACACAAAAATGCTGGAGAAACTCAGCGGGTGCAGCAGCATCTATGGAGCGAAGGAAATAGGCGACGTTTCGGGCCAAAACCCTTCTTCAGACTGATGGGGGGGGGGGGGGGGGGGGGGGGGGGGGGGGGGGGGGAAGGAAAAAAGGGAGGAGGAGGAGCCCGAGGACGGGGGGATGGGAGGAGACCGGCTGGTGGGGTGAAAGGTGAGGACTAGGGACCTTGTGAAACCTTTCATGAAAACTGGTCGGCCCTAGAGTACTGTTGACAAGTCTTCACGTCAGGCCAGGAAATACATCAAGGTTAAAAACTATTTAGAGGAATGCAGTTTTGTGAAGAGTTCAGAGAGAACAGAGCTACTCTCCTCGAAGCAGACATTTGATGGAGTTCTTTAGGATTTTGAACGATTTTGTGCGGGAAAATAAGTGGCAACCAAAGAGTCTGCAAGAGGACACAGATTTAAGATAATGTTGGCAATATGTGGCGATAATTTTACACAGTGAATGATTGTGAGACAAAATTCACCACCCAGTAAAGACGGTCGAGAAAGGTTCAACAATAACTTACAAAACTTGAAAGATTTGCTTTAACAGGCGAGAATGACAAATATATGCCTTTTAATAGGGAAAGAACATAAGACTTGGATAATTAAATAGCTCTTTCGAAAAGGCAGAATCAGTGCTGTGGAACGAACAACCGCCTGGTGCTTTCTTATTCCACCACTCAAGAACGTTCGACATTGTATCACTTGGCCAGACCAGATATTTCTGCATCTCTCATGTCTTTCTCTCCCACTCGGTCCGCATTGTCATGGAATGACCTACAGCTAATTCAGCACCACCTTTGTCCAACAGTCAGATTATTACGACCACATCCCAATCTGGAAATCTGAGCAAAATGGTGCATTTGACAATCCACTTCAGTTCTGCACTGCTGGAGTGGTCACTTTGCTGATGTTGATGAGATATTAAAGCAAGGTTAGCTGGTCTATCAAGTAGTAAAAGATCTCATGGCAAGCTGGCAGTGGAGCTATTTCTAATGTCTTTTCCTATTGACCATTATAAACAATATTAGCTGGTCCTTACCAAAATGCTGCTGGTGGGAGATTCCTGTCCGCATATTGTCCGTCATATTTCATCTCTTACAATCATGACCGCGCTTCAAAATAATTTAATTGGCAATAAAATGTTGGGGACCAGCCAAAGGGTCGTGTAAGTTGCTATATTAATGTCACTTTTGTCTTTTTAATCCCACTTTACTGCACCAAGCTTAAATCTAGGCTACTCACGGTCTATATCCTCATGAGTGGAGCCAGGATTGGAGGAGGTGAGTTGCCACGATAGAGTTGAGGTGGAAGTAGGATGAGTGGTAGACACTGTGGTGGCAGCAGTTGTCAATCTGGAAGCAAGTAAGGGATCGCTGGAGTCATTGCCCTCTCTCTCCAAGGCATCTCCTTTAATAGTAAACACAGAAGAGCAAGCTTAGTTACACGCACAGTGGCTTGAATAAATAGCAATTTTACATTATAATACTTAACACATTAAAATGATCCCGAACCTGTGAAATTATTCTCTCCACCTTGTCTTGCTGGAATCCCTTCAGTCCAACCTTCTGTTTACCTCATGTGTGGGAAGGAACTGCAGATGCTGGTTTGCACCAAAGATAGACACAAAATGCTGGAGTAACTCAGCAGGACAGGCAGCTTCTCTGGAGAGAAGGAATGGGTGACGTTTCGGGTCAAAAGAAGGGTCTCAGCCCGAAACCTCGCCCATCCCTTATCTCACGAGATGCTGCCTGTCCCACTGAGTTACTCACGCATTTTGAGCCCATATTACGCTTACCTATATTTTAAAAGTTTTCTTCTCATGGGGGCAGAAGTTTTTCCAATGGCAGTAGCCTTAAGGGGCTGTCCCACTGTACGAGCTAATTCAAGAGTTCTCCCGAGTTTCCCCTGATTCGAACTCGGAGAATTACGGTAATAGCCACTCGTAGGTACTGGGGGCTCTCGTGGACATTTTTCAAAGTTGAAAAACCTTCACGAGTCTTCACGAGCTTACCGCGTTTCCCGAGTACTTGCTGTAAGCGTTATGAGCCGCTAAGAGACGTCCCCGAGCTCCGACGTAATCGCAACATACATTCTACGTGCTTACCACGAGTTTGATTTTTTTTTTTAAACACGGGAGAGCTCTTAAATTAGCTCGTACAGTGGGACAGCCCCATTATTCTCCTGGAAGTTCCTTGGAACGTCATCTCTTTTGATCTCTTATGTGCCTGTCCCACTTGGCCGTCATTTGCGTGCCATTTACACGACCTGGTAGCATGTGGGTAGTGTGTGGGTAGTGCGGGACGGGCGCATGGAGGAGTGTGGAGTTGCGCGCGCCACCGGCCTGTTGCGTAAATGACAGCCAGGTGGGACACACTGGCACGGCGCATCGTCTCACCTCCAACAGCAGCAGAAGCAGGCAAGTGATTGCCGAGCTCGGGCTGGGGCTCACGGCCGTTGCTGATCCGGATCCGCCCCCACTCCTACTACCAGAGCGGGGCCAAGCCGATTGGAGATGGACACAAAATGCAGGAGTAACTCAGCGGAACCGGCAGCATCTCTAGAGAGAAGCAATGGGTGACGTTTCGGGTCGAGACCCTTCTTTCAGACTGAAGAAGAGTCTCGACCGAAAACATCATCCATTCCTTCTCTCCAGAGATGCTGCCTGTCCAGCTGAGTTACTCCTGCATTTTGTGCCTATCTACGGTGTAAAACAGCATCTGCAGTTCCTTCCCACACATTTGATCTTAACAAGTTCATTTCATATATTCTTTGATTTTCTTAATGTCCAAAAATCTATAATTCTCAATCGAGACTATCCTCAATGACTGATCATGTTGAACCTTGTACAGTACCAAACTTCAATCGTTCAAACACCTCCTCACTACAGAAATATTTCCTAATTTCAGAATTGAATTCCCCATCCCATGAAAGGGATAATGCTCCTAAATTGTAGTGCTGGCGATGTAGACTTTCACCAGGATGAATGCACACAGGACCACCATGAGATTCACGGTTCCTCGGTGGATCTCCGATTATCCCTGAGGTTTGGTTGCTGCGGACAATAGCCGTTGAACCTTTTCTAAATGCCTCCGATGATCAGTGATACTCAAAATTATTTCCAACTGAAATAATTAACATAGAAACATAGAAAATAGTTGCAGGAGGAGGCCATTCGGCCCTTCGAGCCAGCACCGCCATTCATTGTGATCATGGCTGATCGTCCCCAATCAATAACCCAGGGAAACATAGAAATTAATAGGAAACATAGAATTAATTAGGAAACATTTTGAAATGTCAAAACCATTTACTAAAAATCATTTTTAACGGCCTTAAATCAATTCAAAATGTCAGAATGAAGCAAAATAAGAAGCCTTTTTGCTCAAGGCCATTTTTATATTTGTGCGTAGGATCCGAATACATACACCAGCCATGCGTTTGGCAGCATAGCGGGGCTTAGTGAACCAGAGGAGATGTTACAACGTTGACAGTCGCTTCGGGATACATTTAAGAAACTATTTTTACAATTCCAGATGTCAAATTAAGATTTGAACTGAAGTCTACAGATCAATAGTCCAGACCTTTCAGTACCAGTCCAGTAATTTAACTGCCGTGCTTCTAAACCCTCCACTGAGCATGTTCTACGCATTGCTTCATGTCATGGTTAAACCTCACAACGTTTTTCTTTCATTCCTGTATTCAGTACAGCAGGTGGTATCCTGCAACTGTGTGGGAAGGAACTGCAGATGGTGGTTTAAACCGAAGATAGACACAAAAAGCTGGAGTAACTCAACGGGACAGGCAGCATCTCTGGAGAGAAGGAATGGGTGAAGTTTCGGGTCGAGACCCTTCTTCAGACGGGTCCTATCCTAGAACTCTTCTAAGGTTCCTAGAAGAATCATAGAACAGTACAGGGTTGACAAAAATGCTAGAGAAACTGAGCGGGTGAGGCAGCATCTATGGAGCCAAGGAAATAACCTGAAGGGTTTCGACCCGAAACGTTCCCTATTTCCTTCGCTCCATAGATGCTGCCTCACCGGCTCAGTTTCTCTAGCATTTTTGTCTACCTTCGATTTTCCAGCATCTGCAGTTCCTTCTTAAACATAGAACAGTACAGCACAGGAACAGTCCCTTCAGCCCACAATGTCTGTGCCAAACATGAGACCAGGATAAACTAATTTCATCTGCTTGCACAAGATCCATATCCCAACATTCTCCACATATCTCTGTGTGTATCCAACAGCTCTTGAATGCCGCAATTAATCAGCCTCCACCACCACCACCCCTGGCAGTGAAATCCAGGCACCCGCTATCTATCCTCTTTAATAAATTGCCCGACACAATGTCTCTGTTTGCTCCTCACACCTGAAAGCTATATCTTTGATATTACCACCAGGAAAAATATTCTTATTTGTGCCTCATAATTTTATATATTTCTATCAGGTCCATGCTCAAACTCCAGCAACCTTTAAAAAAGCAGTCCAAGTCTGTCCAACCTATGCTTATGGCTGATGCCCTTGAATCCAGGCATCATCCTGGTAAACCTCTTCTGCACCTTTTCCAAAGCCCCCACATCTCCGTTATTTGGGATGACCAGAACTGCTGGCAATACTCCATCTCCGGCCTAACCAAAATCACCACTTCCTGACTCTTACCGTGACCGATGAAAGCAAGTGTACAACTTGCCTTTTTTTTACCACTCCAGCTACTTGTGTCACTTCGAGCAAATTAATAACCTGGACCCCAAGATCCCTCACAGGCCTTGACTCCAGCAATCGTATAGCCCTGTCCCATGGTTCAAGTTCATTACAAGAGCTCTCCCGAGTTAAAAAAAAATCAAATTTGTGGTAAGCACGGAGAATGAACCTAGCGGGTACGTTGCAGCTCAGGAACGTCTCTTAGCGGCTCGTAACGCTAACAGCAGGAACTCGGGAAGACTCGCTAACGGCAGGTAAGCATGGGAAGACTCGTGAAGATTTTTCAACAGGTTGAAAAATGTCCACGAGAGCCCCGAGTACCGACGAGTGGCCATTACCGTAAATCTCCGAGTTCGAATCAGGGCAAACTCGGGAGAACTCTTGGAATGAACTCGTACCGTGGGACAGGGCTTTTAGTGTCTGAAGAATACAAACGTCACTCGCCCATTCCTTCTTTCCAGAGATGCTGCCTGTCCCGCTGAGTTACTCCAGCATTTTGTTTCTTTCTTTGGTCTGAACCAGCATCTGCAGTTGCTTCCTACACACTTAGTGTCACCTGTAACTTCTAACCAACCCCTCTACATTTGCATCCAAGTCATTTAAGTATAATATAACACAACCAACAGAGGCTCCAGCACAGAATCCCTAGGCCTCCAGCCTAAATGTTGACCTTTCACCACAACCCAATGTCTTCTTGTCACTGAGCCAGTTCTGAATCCATGCGATCAAGTCACTGTGAATGTGTTGCATCTTAAACTTTTGGATCCGCCTACCTCGGGTGATTTTATCAAATTCCTTACAAATCATTTATACAACTGCCCTCGTCTCATCAATCACCCTCAACTCCTCCTCAGAAAACTTAAAGTGAAAATGATTCATTGATTTTGTGAGGAAATTCATCAGGGACTTGAGGAAAGTTTAAGTGGAGAACTACTCAGAGTGGTAAATGGGATTGGCCGGGTTGCTCCACAGAGAGATAACCAAAGTGCCTCTTTTTATGCAGTAATAACAATAACTAACCCTGTGGCAATTCCATGATAATTGCCTTCCCCTCAATCCTTTAGACACGGTCTACCACGGAGCACTGAGATTTGTTACTAATTTTAAAACCCTCACGCACCACTGCTCTTTGTATGCTCAAGTTGGATGGTTTGCCCTGTCCACCCGCAGACTCCATCATTGGCATATCCTTATTTATAAGACTATCCTCGGTGTTCTTCCTTCATACCTGCAGAAGTATGTAATTCAAAAAAGCACAGGAACTTATCAGCTCCGCTCTGAGGACTTGTTCTTACTAACTGTACCTAAAGTCCGTACTGAACTGGGGAAAAGGGCATTTAGTTATGCTGTTCCCTTCGCATGGAACCAGCTGCAGAATGAACTGAAACTTAAGGAGCTGGTTTCTGTAAACAGATTTAAATCCCTTCTTAATGATGTTGAAGCAGGCTCTTCTGTCTGTACATGCTTTGTTTGATGATGTTCTGACTGTGACTCTATTTATTTGTTCTCTGTTGTTTTTAAATTATTGTCTGTAACTGTGGAACTGTGCTGCTACCTGTCTTGGCCAGGACTCTCTTGTAAAAGAGATTTTTAATCTCAATGAGACTGCTCCTGGTTAAATAAAGGTTAAATAAAAATCCATGTGAATACCTCACTTGCCATCTCATTACCACTGAAGAAGGGTCTCGAGCATTCTGTGTCTATCTTCGGTTTAAACCAGCATCCGCAGTTACTTCTTACACATCTCATCAGCCCTGACTTTAAGCCACAACCTTCTAATGCTTTATATTTTTCAAATTCTGCATCAGCTGCATCAGCCTGTATCCCTGCATCTATCTTGCTCATTACACCTTGAACCTCATTAGATTTGTCAAGTCCAATCACCCCATCAAAAAATATAGTTTTTACTCTGCAGAAATCCTGTGATTTTCTCAGCATCCAGTTGCCAGGTGCTCACGTTGGGTGACGTTATATTTTAAACTGAGTGTGAGATCATTCAGAATATTGGCTTAGAGAAGTAGTTGGGATGGAAAATATGTTGGAGACTGCATCAGCTCAAAAATGTAGCTGCCTGTATTTTAACAAGTGCATATTTATGTACGTGAATGAGGGGGAACCTCATTGAAACAAGCAGAATAGTGAAAGGCTTGGATAGAGTGGGTGTCGAGAGGATGTTTCCACTAGTGGGAGAGTCTAGGTAATAGTCTCGGAATTAAAAGTTATTTTAGAAAGGAGATGCGGAAGAATTCCTTTAGACAGAGGGTGGGGAATCTGTGGAATTCTTTGCTGCAGAAGGCTGTGGAGGCCAAGTTAGTGGATATTTTTAAGACAGAGATGGATAGATTCTTGATTGGTATAGTTGTCAGAGGTTATGGGGTGAAGGCAGGAGAATGGGGTTAAGCGGGGAGAGATAGATCAGCCATGATTGAATGGCGGAGTAGATTTGATGGGCCAAATGGCCTAATTCTACTCCTATTCCTTATGACCTTACATTACAACTACCAAACAAATATGCATATAATTATTGCAAATGGGGAATCAGAGCATCGCATCACACTCAAGGAATCATTATAAGCATTGCCACAGTTTGGGCATGTTGGTATAAGTATGGTGAAGAGTCACACATTAATGTGTCATGCAGTCTCAATAATGACCAAACCAAATACAAGAAGTGTCTTGACCCGAAACGTCACCCATTCCTTGTCTCCAGAGATGCTGCCTGTCCACCTGCCGAGTTACTCCAGCATTGTGTGTCTGCCTTCGGTTTAAACTAGCATCCGCTGTTCCTTCCTACGCACATCTCACACATTTGTTCTTGGAGTTCTGCCTAAATTCTTTCAAATTGCTATTCTGTTTGTCTGCCTTCCACATTTGTGTGATTCTGGCATTTTATGTGAGTGACGAACATCTGAGCAAAGAGCAGACTCACCAAAGTAAATGTGTTGAATGAGGATACATGCAAACTAGAGGGACAGCATCTCAGATTGTGTCTGGATAGGTGGCAAAGCAATGGCCTGGTAGGTCGGGCTTGTCCACAGCAGATGTTGATTGGGACGTGATGAGATCGAGGTGGGACTTGTGAGCAATCACTGAGACCGAGGAAGGTCATCGGAGAATGAGGAAGGACGCTGAGAATTAAGGGGGGGGGGGGGTTCCAGCGGGCATCGGAAGGCCGCCATGAATGAAGGGAGGAGCCAGCAAGGTGGAGGGGGGAGGCCTGTTGCCACGTGCGGTGGCAGGCAGTACACAGGACTGTTTAGGGAACATTTGCAACTTGGTCGGCACCAAAACGTGGTGACACTTATGTACTGCCCAGGAGGGGTCTGGTGCGTGAGTTTTTACTTGTTGTATGCACAACAACGCATTTCACTGTACCTAGGTAAAGTATAATTGAATAAAGTGTACCCTACTTCCCGGCAATGAAGACGCACCCCCAGTGGATACCCGTCAACTGCCACCTCCACCGGTTGTGCCTGTGCCGAAGGACGCCGTAACTGGCGGGCCGGCCGGCGGAAGGCGCTGAGGTAGCGGCCGTTTCTGCTGTCCGGTCCCGGCAGCCGCTCACAGCCACCTGAGCTACTGAGTGAGTTGCTGGGATGATTCCCGACCCCCTCCAACTCAACGCTCCTGCCCTCCCCGCAACTTTATCCCAGGCGGCCCAGCCAAGTTTGCTACTTTGTGCAGCCAAAGACCGTGTTGGCGCGGGCCAGACGCCCCACACGCTTCCTTTTATCAAGTCCACACACAAGATTCGAAATTGTTCTGACAGAGCAAATTAAAGTGGATCTAGACTGTCCAGGAAGCTGGAGCTGATGTGTGCCAAGACCAGACCCTCAAAGTAATTCACAATGGTGGATGTCCAAGCCACCGGAAGCTAATCATCAGGACAAGCTACCTTGTGTTTTTCTTTAGCACTGGGGTGATGTTAAGTCTTCTTTACGCAGATGGTAACCTCAAATTGGAGTTTGGAAAGATTAAAGACGTCCATAAATACTCAATGGTTGAATGATGCTCGACTTGTCACATGTGCAACGGCACAGTGAAATGCTGTGTGCGTATCCACACATGCAGTGTCCGCCATGTTTTAGCACTACCTCCACAAATCTAAACTCTGGGCTGCCCTTGTGCTCAGTCTGCCTGGTTATGAGGACAAGGCCAAGTACTCGATCTGAGCCAGTGGCTTTCTGCCGTCACACTCTCTGCAAGGCCGGCCAATCTTACATCTGCAGCAATGACCATGACTACTGATGCACCCAACGCAGTCACCTAATTTAAAATCCTCATCTTGTTTTTAAAACAACTAACATTTCTATAAGAATGAATTATTTATTATAGACACAAAATGCAAATATAATAATTATCATATTGTATAATATTTTATGTTATATTATTATTATTACTATTATTTATTTATTTATTATATTTCAGGAACCTCCGAAAACCTTTTTGACAATGGATGAAGGCTTCCTGGGAAGTTTCATGGGTTGAAGTTAGACACAAAATGCTGGAGTAACTCAGCGGGTCAGCCAACATCTCTGAAGAAAAGGAATAGGTGATGGTTTGGGTCGAGACCCTTCTTTTTTTAACCCATCCACAACACTCCATTATCTCACTTCAAGTCCTACCACTGCCCAGGGCCTCAGATTTTCACTGTGGGACCTTGTGCACCAGTGAGGTTGGCCTCTGGCTCGAGCAACGTTTGTTTGGGGGTCTGTGTTACATGTGCAACGAGTGCAGATTGTAGACGCCACTCACGAACCCATGAGCCATTGTTTGCCTGGACCAACAGAACCTAACAGAAAACATTATCCAGGAAAGATTGTCAGAAACTGGGGCTGCATGGTCTCTTAGTTCCAACCAGGTACTGGTGTGGCCGGAGCTGATCACACAGGCAAGAGCAGCAGGGCAGAACTCAACTGAACAAAGACCAGAAGGAAACGTTGAATATCTGAGTGCTGAACCATTCATTCTCTTAGCTGCAAATCATTCAAAGTGGAAGCAGATGCTTGTGTTGCAGACGATTTAAACAGCAAACAAACGAGCCGATTGTGAACGATGGCGACTTGTGTCACACTGCTTCCTCTACATTGAATGAAAGAAGGTGAAAGGGAATCACTAGATAACCATATATGTTCTTTACTACCTTTCCATGGTTCCAATACAAAAGTGCGGAAGCCCTTTACAATAATGCACCTCCTCCAACCTTATCTACTGTATCCGTTGTTCAAGATGTGGACTGTTATACATCGACGAAACCCAACGCAGACTGGGCGATCGTTTCGCAGAACACCTTCGCAAGTCCGCCTGAACCTACCTGATCTCCCAGTTGCTAAACACTTTAATTCTCCTTCCCATTCCTACACTGACCTTTCTGTCCTCGGCCTCCTCCATTGTCAGAGTGAGGCTAAATGCAAATTGGAGGAACAACATCGCATATTTCGCTTGGGCAGCTTGGTGGTATGAATATTGATTGGCCTGTTTCCTTTATCATCATTACTTTTTTGCATATTTCATTCATTGTTCTTTATCTCTCTACTGTTGGCTCAGCGGGTTGGAGGGGTGATGGGGAGAGAGGACTTCTGGAAATACAAATTCACATTATAGGAGTAGAATTAGGCCATTCGGCCCATCGAGTCAACTCCGCCTTTTAATCATGGCTGATCTCTGCCTCCTAATCCCATTTTCTAGCCTTCTCCCCATAACCCTTGGCACCCGTCCTAATCAAGAATTTGTCTATCTCTGCTGTAAAAATATCCACTGACTTGGCCTCCACAGCCCTCTGTGGCAATGAGTTCCACAGATTAACTATCCTCTGACTAAAGAAGTTCCTCCTCGCCTCTTGTCTAAAAGAGCGCCCTTTAATTCTGAGTCAACGACCTCTGGTCCTAGACTCTCCCATCAGTGGAAACATCCTTTCCACATCCACTCTATCTATGCCTTTCATTATTCTGTAAGTTTCAATGAGGTCCCCCCTCAACTCCCTCTTTCGCCAAAAGATGCCTTCGGCCGCCAGCAAATCCAGACATGGTGCTGGTCTCCCATATGCTCACTCACATGTCTATAAGTGGGGCATTTGTAACCTGGGTGAACTTGCATAGAAACCAGGTGCAGGAGTAGGTCATTGGACCCTTTGAGCCAGCACCGCCATTCAACATGATCATGGCTGACCAAAATCAGTACCCTGTTCCTGCTTTCTCCCCATGCCCTCATCCGCAAGACCAAACCTGCAACAAGAACGGTCAAAATATGGCCCGAGGACGCCACCCTACAACTCCAGGACTGCTTTGATCGCACCGACTGGGACTTGTTTGCACAACAGGCTACCAGTGGTACAGAGGTAGACTTGGGGGAGTACACATCCACTGTGCTCTCCTACATCAACTGCTGTGTGGAGACTGTCACAGTGGACAAGCAAATAAAGATGTTCCCAAACTGGAAACCCTGGATGAACAAGGAGGTTCAGAATATGCTAAGGGCACGCAACAATGCCTTTAAATCCAGGGACACTTCTGCCTACAGTGCGGCCAGGTCGAACCTGGACAAACGTATAAAAAAGGCCAAAGACATCCACAGGCAAAGGGTGGAAGACCACTTCAATACCGCGGACACCAGAAGCATGTGGCAGGGTGTCAGGGACATCACTGACTACAAGAGCAGCCCCGCCTGCCCCCACGGTGATATCACACTGGCCAACGAACTAAACACCTTCTTTGCCCGCTTTGAAACTGGCAACACCACTAGGAGTGGAATAACCCCGGCCATGGCGGAGGGACAGGCCTTAACACTGAGCACTCAGGAGGTACAGGGCGCTCTGCGTAGGATCAATCCACGCAAGGCTGCAGGCCCGGATGGAGTCCAGGGAAGGGTACTAAAGGACTGTGCTGTACAGCTGGCGGAGGTATTCACGAGAATCTTCAATCTGTCTCTATCTCTGGCAACGGTCCCCAAGTGCCTGAAAACAGCCACCATAGTGCCGGTGCCGAAAAAGTCTAAAGTCACCAACCTGAACGACTACCGCCCGGTTGCCCTAACTCCAATCCCAATGAAGTGCTTCGAAAGGCTGGTCCTCTCCCACATCAAATCCAGCATCCCTGCCTCACTGGACTCTCATCAATTTGCATACAGGGCAAATAGATCAACAGAGGATGCCATCTCTCTGGCTCTTCACACTGTCCTGACTCACCTGGACAGACAGGGCACGTACGTGAGGATGCTCTTCATTGACTATAGCTCTGCATTCAATACGGTCATCCCCACCAAGCTCACCACCAAACTCCACCAGCTAGGCCTCAGCTCGCCGATATGCGATTGGATCCTGAACTTTCTGACGGAGCGACCGCAGGCAGTGAGACTGGGCCGCACCTGTCCTCCACTATCACCCTGAGCACCGGCACACCACAGGGCTGTGTACTAAGCCCCATGCTCTACTCCCTCTTCACTCACGACTGTGTTCCTGCATTCGACACCAACACCATCGTGAAGTTTGCAGACGACACAACAGTGATTGGGCTGATCACCAACGGTGATGAAACAAAATACAGAGCGGAGGTGCAGAACCTGGCGGACTGGTGCGCACGTAACAACTTGTCACTAAACACCTCCAAGACCAAGGAGCTGATTATTGACTTCAGGAGGTCCCATAATGGAGAATACGCCCCAATCTCCATCTACGGGGAAAGTGTGGAGAGAGTGTCCAACTTTAAGTTTCTGGGCACTCACATTTCAGAGGACCTCACATGGTCCACCAACACCGCTGCGCTGGTCAAGAAGGCACAGCAATGACTGTTCTTCCTGAGGACATTAAAAAAGACTGGTCTGCCCCAACAGCTGCTGACAACCTTCTACCGCTGCACCACAGAGAGCATATTAACGTATGGCATCTCTGTGTGGTATCTCAGCTGCACGGAGGCGGAGAGGAGAGCTCTTCAGCGCGTCGTCCACAGAGCGCAGAGGATTATTGGGACACAGCTACCAGCCTTGGAGGGCATCTACCACACATGGTGCCTCAGGAAGGCCGTCAGCATCCATAAAGACTCCTCACACCCTTGTAATGGACTGTTCGAACTACTTCCCTCCGGCAGACGTTACAAGGCCTTCTACGCCCGAACCTCCAGACTCAGGAACAGCTTCATTCCCAGAGCTATAGCGGCTCTGAACCGGCCCTGCTGAGTGCCCCCCACCCCCCATGGACTGTCTCCCTCGGATGGTCACGTCGCACAGACACATCTGCACTTTAGTCTGTTGAACCGTTTTGACTGTTTTACTGTTCTTTTTACAATCCATGTTCTCGGGATATCAATATCTAAATCCAAATTTTATTAGTTATTTATGTTATGACATCGGATGGAAACTGCATACCAAATCTCGTTGCGCTTATGTGTAATGACAATAAAAGATATTATTATTATTTTTATGCCCTCTGTCTCCGCAAGACCCATTCTAGTTGTATCCAGAAAATAGGCACAAAAAGCTGGAGTAACTCAGCCGGTCAGACAGTATCTCTGGAGAAAATGAATAGGTGGCGTTTTGGGTCGAGACCCTTCTTCCAAGATGGCGGCCAACCCAGGCGACTATTTTTGTGCGAGGCACAGAAGCAGATCTATGTTTACATATTACAATCGCTCCGCACTCTTTAATCTCTACTCCGGCACCTATACACGGTAAATGGCTTGAATGTCATCATGTATTGTCTTGCAGCAGTCTGGATAGCACGCAACCAGGAGCTTTTCAGTGTACCTCGACACACGTGACAATGAACTAAACTGAAGCTTCAGATGCACATTGTTATTCTCTGGGATCATTACTCAACATACATTCAATGTTTGTCCAGTGCAGCATTTCCAATAATGCCAGAGTTTTGGAAATTTGCCTCTTCGGGCTGGGACCCTTTCTCCATTTCCTACACATTCCCGCAGATTTCCGAGCAGCACGGTGGCGCAGCGGTAGAGTTGCTGCCTTCCAGTGAATGCAGCGCCAGAGATCCGGGTTCGATCCTGACCGCGGGTGCTGTCTGTACGGAGTTTGTACGTTATCCCCGTGACCTGCGTGGGTTTTCTCCGAGATCTTCGGTTTCCTCCCACACTCCAGAGACGTGCAGGTATGTAGGTTAATTGGCTTGGTAAATGTTTAAAAAAATCACCTTAGTCTCCTTAATAAGCAGGGATTACTGGTCGGCGCGGTCCCGATGGGCCGAAGGGCCTGTTTCCACGCTGTATCTCGAAACTAAACTAAATATTTGCCGCATAATGGAAAAGTTCTGCGGTATTTGTGAATCCACCCAAAATACTGAGGACCACATTTTGATTGTTCAAAACGGAGACGATTTTTTTTGAATGCCCTTGAGAGTATCAGTGTGATTAGCAACCAAAACAGTTTTATTCCCGAATGTTATTAAGATATTCCACTGATCAAGGGTGAAGACACACATCGCTTTGCCTTTGAATGAAATGCTGTTGCATCCGGTATTTGACATTTTCTCTCTTTCTGCTCTAAGCCACAGAGCTTGATGGCGTCACTGGTAACTGTAGATACTCAAACATGCCCCGGTGCCAGAAAGTACAAATTACAGCCATTAAACTTTACAATGCTAAGCAAGAAGGAAAGTAAAAAGTTGGTGTATATGTATGTTTTGAGGCTCAGAGCAATTGGATATCTTAGTCTCTGCTGCTCATATTCACGGAGATTATCTACCGTAACTAAATTTATCTCTCAAATATGGTGCTTCAGTTAAGATAAACTTCAAGGCAGTGAAACATTAATGTTATGTTAGAATCCATGATGATAGTCAAAGACTATTTGAATATTTTTTTTAAGAGATACAGCGCGGAAATAGGCCCTTCGGCCCATCGAGTCCGCACGGACCAGCGATCCCCACACATAAATACTATCCTACACAAGGGATAATTTTTACATGTATACCAAGCCAATTAACCTACAAACCTGTATGTCTTTGGAGTGCGGGAGGAAACCGAAGTTCTTGGAGAAAACCCACGCAGGTCACGGGGAGAACGTACAAACTCCGTACAGATAAGCACCAGTAGCCAGGATCCAACCCGTGAATCTGGTGCTGTAAGGCTGCAACTCTACCGCAACGCCATCTGTTTAAATGGCCATTAAAAAGGACATTTTGCATTACAAATGCAACTTCAAACCATGCCCAAGTACCTTAGACGTCTCTTTCAGCATATCCCAAACCAGTTAAATAGGAAACAGTCAACAAACATCCTGGCAGCAAGCTAGCACAAACAGCAATATCATTATGGACAGCTAAACTGATTTGGTACAGTGAAAAACTTATAATGCGTGTTATCCAGTTAAAGGCAAGACTATACAAGAATGTAAAAGTAGTTGTGGAGAAATTTAAGACTGCTCTGCAAATTAAAGTGTGTAGGAAGAAACTGCAGATGCTGGTTGACACTGAAGATAAGAGACAAAATACTGGAGTAACTCAGTGGGACAGGCAGCATCTCTGGAGAGAAGGAATGGGTGATGTTTCGGGTCAAGACCCTTCTTCTGAAAGTCTGGGGAGAGGGAGACACAGAGATAAGGAAGGGTAAGGTGTGAAATGAGACATCAAAGGGGATAGTGATCAAGGAAAACGTGGAATAGATTATTGTTCAATTGGGGCAAAACCAATTTTGTGGAAACCTGTCGAGGTTAATTCAGTGAGACTGTTTGTAGGGAAAAGACTGCCTGGCATGTGGGAGGCATGAAGAAGGGCAATAGCAAGGGACATCAAATTCCCATTATGGTGAAAGGCAAGGCTAACAACCTTAAGGAACCCTGGTTGAAGAGACAGATTGAGGCTATGGTGAGGAAAAAGGAGGCAAACATTAGGTTTGGGCAATCGTTATGAAGCAAATCCGTCTATTTTATAAGAAGTGTAGGAGTACACTTAACAAAAGTTGCAGAGGGGCATAAATAGTGCATGAGATGCATCAGGCAAAGTAAAGGGAAATCCTGTGATATTCTACTATAGTAAGAGTACAAAGGCATCTTGGTCCCCGTAAAGGTCAGCAAAACCACAGAAAATGGGTGATATTTTTAATGCAGAAAAAAGGAAATGCAGCAGCTGGTTTATTAAAAAGACACAAAGTACTGGAGTAACTCTGCAGCAACTCTGAAGACAGTTGAATCAGATTGATCAAGGGTCTTAACCCAAAATGTCACCTATCCATGTTCTCCAGAGATGCTGCCTGACCCGCTGAGTTACTCCAGCACTCTGTGTCTTTTTTTGTGTCGATTAGTAATTTTACAGGCAAGTGCTTCAGTAAATTTCTCTTGGCAGAGGGTGGCGAGTCTGTGGAATTCATTGCCACCAACAGCTGTGGATGCCAAGACGTTGGGTATTTATACGACGAAGATGGATAGGGTTTTGATTAGGAAGGGTGTCAATGGTTACGGGGAGAAGGCAGGAGAATGGATCGAGAGGGAAATATAGATCACCCATGATTGAATGGCAGAGTAGACTCAAAGGGCTAAATGGCCTAATGCTGCTCCTGTATATTATGGGATGGTAGGACCTCTCGAGGATAAAGGGGAGAATTTGTGTTCGGAATCCGAGGCGGTAGACGAGATACTAAATGGGTACTTTAATTTGTATTCACAAAGATGAAGGATGTGAGGCAGTGTGAAATCAACATGGTGAATACTAATATGCAAGGGCAGTTTGAGATGAAGGTGGATGAGGTTTTCGGGCTCTTGAAGTGGCACATTGGCTAAACCATAAAGCAAGCCCATCAAAACCTCAGAAGAAGGGTTTGGATCCGAAACGTTGCCCATTTCCTTCGCTCCATAGATGCTGCCTTCACCCGCTGAGTTTCTCCAACAATTTTGTCTACCATCAAAACCTTTACTACCTTAGATGATTGACGAGATTTGGTACGTTGACTAATACTCTCTTGAATTTCTACAGATGGACAGTAGAGAGCATGTTGACTCGATGCATTACCGCCTGGTTTGGCGACTCAAATGGTTGCCACAGACACCGACCCCCTCGCCAACGAAGGGATCTAATAGGAGGTGCTGCCTCAACAGGGCAGCCAATATTCTCAAAGATCCACACTATCCTGGTCACTCTCTCATTTCACTTCCACAATAAGGTGGTGTAGGAGTCTGAGAACTGTGACCACCAGGTTGAAGAATAGCATCATCCCAACGACCATCTGGCTCTTGAACACTGCACAACTATCACTTATGGGCCGTCTTTGGCAGCGGTGAGGGTTGGGGGATTGGTTTGCAGTAGTACTGGGGTTATTAAATTAGTGGATTTTTGTTTGTTATATATTATCTGTGTATTGTGTTTACAGGCCTGTTCTGACACTGCAAGTCAGAATTTCATTTTTCTGTTATCAGTACAAATGACTATGAAACACTCTTCACTCTTGCCACAGACGTCTTACCATTATAAAATGAAGGAACTGCCCGTCTTATCATATTCAGCAATGATGGCCAACAACTAACAATTCTCTCAAAACCTGCTACTCTAAACAATGTACAACTTAAATAGAATCCTCAATCAGTACAAATTGGTAACATCATCGCCTTCTTGATGACAAGGGGCACAGTGGCAGTCTACTCTAGTGAAAGCCTTGGAGAGAGTGGATGTTTCACTAGTGAGAGTCTCGGACTAGAGATAATAGCCTTAGAACTAAAGGACCTTCTTTTAGGAAGGAGATGATGAGAAATGTCTTTAGTCAGAGGGTGGTGAATCTGTGGAATTCTTTACCACATAAGACAGAGATAGATAGATTCTTGATTAGTAGGGGGGTTAGTGGTTATGGGGAGAAGGCAGGAGAATGGGGTTGAGAGGGAGAGGTAGATCAGCCATGATTGAATGGCGGAGTAGACTTGATGAGCCGAATGGCCTAATTCTACTTCCATCACTTATAACCTGATGACTCTCTCAATATCCATCACTGCTCCAACGATATCTTTAAATTTACCAATGATACTATTGTTATTGAACGAATAATGAATAATGCTGAGTCCGATGCGACGATGTATCTTCCCGATAGGCGGCGCCGATCCCGGCAACCAGCAAACTGGCGACGACCAGCACCACCAACAGCGCCTGGCTGCCGTTAAACACCAGCACCCTGGAGAGCGCTCTGTGGCTGAGGCCACTGCACCTACTGCCCCACTCCTCATAAACCAAGGGACTTACAGCCAGGGAGGAGAGAGTGGAAAGCAGGAGAGAAAGTGGAGCACTCTTTTCTAACCGTGCCTTGTTTTGCAGGCTTGGAGCGAGACTGAGCTGCCAGAACAAGCCTGTGATCACCAGCACCTCACCTTGGAGGCCAGAGCGAGCTGTTGGGACAAACCAGAAATTGTCTTCACATCCTCTTCGAGGCCAAGATAGAGCCAAGTCTAAGATTACCTTGCCTCCTTACTTGCCCACAGACGGTGAGAGGCAGCACCCTCACGTGAAAAGTATGGTGCAGACTGCTTGCATCATGACTTGCTTTGGTAACTCAGATGTTTAAGGAACGAAGGAATCTGCAGAAAGTCGTGGACATTACCTGGTCCATCATAGGTATGGAACTTCCCACCATTGAAGGGATCTACAGCAAGCGCTGCCACAATAAGGCAGCAAATATCAAAGACCCACAAAGCCCTGGCCACACTCTCATCACATTGCCTCCATCGATAAGGTGATCCAGGAGCCTGAGAACTGGAACCGCCAGGTTCAAGAACAGCTTCTCCCCACCAACTATCTTGATCTTGAACAAGACTTTGTATAATATTATGAGGAAAAGATCGGGTAGATGTACAGAGTCTCTTGCCCAGAGTAGATGAATCAAGGACCAAAGGACATAGGTTCAAGGTGAAGGGGAAAAGATTTAATAGGAATGTGAGGGGTAACTTTTTCACACAAAGGGTGATGAGTGTATGGAACAAGCTGCCAGAGGAGGTTGTTGAGGCTGGGGCTATCCCAACATTTAAGAAACAGTTAGACAGGTACATGGATAGGACGGGTTTGGTGGGATATGGACCAAGCGCAGGCAGGTGGAACTAGTGTAGCTGGGACATTTTGGGCAGTTTCCACACTGTATCACTCTATGACTCCAACACTGCACAACCCTAACCAGAATCCCATCTCGGGAATAATCCACCATGGACTTTGTTTAGTTTGCACAATGTCATGGTCACGGGACAATGGGCGGTCTCAGCGGTAGAGTTGCAGCTTTACAGCAAATGCCGCGCCAGAGACCCGGTTTCCATCCCGACTATGCCTGTACGGAATTTGTACGTTCTCTCCTTGATCTGCGTGGGTTTTCTCTGAGATCTTCAGTTTCCTCCCACACTCCAAAGACGTACAGGTTTGTAGGTTAATTGGCTTGGTAAGTGTAAAAATTGTCCCTATGTGTGTGTAGGATAGTGTTAGCATGCGGGGATCGCTGGTCGGCGCGGACCCGTGGGCCGAAGGGCCTGTTTCCGCACTGTACCTCTATAAAACTAAATAAAACCAAAACGTACTTATGGGTGCACTATTATAGTCTGCTTACCTCGTATGACAGATCATCGACTATATATTTAGTTGTGTTATTCTCCTGAAGGCCTGTTAAGCTGCAGCAGTAAGAACGTAACTGTTCCATTGCTGTTGCATATGTCAATTAAACACTATTGACTCTTGATTTTAAAACAGACATGAATAAATGATACTGGAATTCATTAGCATTTGGCCAAAGAGCTTCCCGATCTATCACATGGGCAACAGGAAACCAGACACTCTCTTTTGGTTGTAATTTCCAGCAAGTCCCCCGAGGCCAATTGAAAGCAGAAATACTGTTTAAATCAAGGCTGCATTCTCATCCGGCAGATTATTCTGCAAGATTTCTGCAGTAAGACTTTGCACAATGATAAATTAGAACAAATCTTCTGGTGTTCTTAAGCCTCCCTGCAGGTCTTAGACCAGCTAAGGAGCAAGGATATGCTGCCCCTTATCGAAGACTCTGTCCGCATTTAGTGTATACCAAACCCTACTTCTGTCTGTTAAGCTTCCGTCTATAAAGCGTGGGAACAGGCCCTTCAGCCCGGCGGGTCCATGCCGACCACCTGTTCACATCAGTTGCATGTTATCGTGCTTTTGCACCCATTCCCCACACACTAGGGGTAATTTATACGGGCCAATTAACCGACACACCCGCACGACTTTGGGATGTGGGAGGAAACCGAAGCACCCGCAGAAAACCCACACAGTTATGGGCAGAACATGCAAACTTCACATAGACAGCACCAGAGGACAGGATCAAACCCATGACACTGGCGAGGAGGTTTAAAGGGGATCTAAAGGGTGAATAGTGCACACACAATAGTTGGAAACTGGAATGAGCAGCCAGAGGAGGTGATGGAGGCAATGGAGGCAGGAACATTTAAGAGTTACCCGGACAGATACTTGAAAGGCTAGGGCATAAAAAGAAGTGGAATTAATGCAGACTCGTGAGAGTATAGATTGGCATGATGGTCGGCATAGACAGACCCTGCTTCTGTGCTGTAGAACTTTGTAACTCTGTTACTGGTCCTCACACTTTAGTGATGCACATCATTACACCACACCTAGGTTTGTCCCATACATCTCAATCTTGTTCTCCTTTGATTGTTCTGTTTTAGAGTAACAGAGGCATGCAACATGGATACAGGTCCTTCATCCCAACTTGCCTATGCCTACCATGATGCTCCAACTGGCCCTCTAAACCTTTCCTATCCATCTACCCGTCTAAATATCTCGTAAATCCTGTCATAGTACCTGCCTCAACCACCTTATCAGCAGCATTTACACATCATACTCTGAAAAAATGCCCCTCAGATTCCTATTAAATCTTTCCCCTCTCACCATAAACCTATGTCCTCTGGTTCATGATTCCCCTATTCTAGGTAAAAGACTATCTATTCCCCTCATGATCTTATACGCCTCTATAAAATCGCTCCCACATCCTCCTGCGCTCCAAGGAATAAAGTTCTAGTCTGCTCAACCTCTCCCTGTAGCTAAGGCCCTCATGACCTGGCAACATCCTCATCAATCTTCGCTGCACTCTTTCCAGCTTAATAAAGTCTTTCCCACAGCTGAGTGAATAAAACAAAACACAAAACTCCAAATATAAAACTCAACACTAAACTCCAAATATGGCCTCAACAATCAATGTCTTGCACAACTGCAACATAACATCCCAACTCCGAGACTGTCTCCTAATCGGTGAAGGCCAATGTGCCAAAAGCCGTCTTACCCACGCTATCTACCTATGGCACCACCTTTATGGAACTCTCTACCTGCAGTCCGAGATCGCTCTGCTCTACAACATTGGAATTGACTATGAAGATCCTGCGCTGGTTTGACTTCACAAAATGCAACACCTCACACTTGTCTATATTTAAATCCATTAACCATTCCCGAGACCACTTGCCCAACTGATCAAGTAACTACTGCCATTTATGATAACCATCTTCACTATCTACAATAACACCCACTTTAGTGCCATTTGCAAACTTGAGTTTAAGTTTTAGTTTATTGTCACGCTTTTGTTGGGTGCTAACCCGTTAGCAGAAAGACAATACATGTTTACAATCGAGCCATCCACAGTGTACAGATACATGATGAAGGGAATAACATGAACAATGTTTAGAGCAAGCCAGTAAAGACTGATCAAAGGTAGTCCAAGGTAGACAAAAATGCTGGAGAAACTCAGCGGGTGAAGCAGCATCTATGGAGCGAAGGAATAGGTGACGTTTCGGGTCGAGACCTCAAGAAGGGTCTGGACCCAAAACGTCACCTATTCCTTCGCTCCATGGATGACCACATCAGCCCCGTCACATCTTCGAAAAACTCAATCAAATTTGTGAGACTTGATCTCCCATGTACAAAACCATGCTGACTATCCCTAGTCAGCCCCTGTCTTCCCAATGCATAAACATCTTATTTCCCCAGAATCCTTCCTGGAACTTGTATACCACGGATGTTAAACTCACTATTTAATTCCAATGTTCATTCAGCCAGGGCACCTGAAATATCTTCTCTAGTTTCCCCTTGGTGTTCATGATATATCTGATCAGGCTCAGGCCATAATACTGATTGTCCTCAAGAACCTTTCATTGACTGTCCCAAGTTCCACAATCTTCATGTCTTACTCCACGGTAAAAGTAGAATAGTAATACATTGAGGACTCTCCTGCAGTTCCACACAGAGGTGACCACTTTGGTTTCTGAGGGGCCCTGATCTCTCTCACGCCACCCTCTTTCCTTTAATGTATTTACAAAATCTCTTTGCATTTTCCTTAATCTTATCTGCCAGACTGGAAGGTGTCTTGGGCAACAAAGTGAGGCCTGTGGTGACCTTCATAGTCAACAGCAGAGTATTGCAAGCAGCAGGAGCCCGCACTGGAATGAAGCCTGTGCTCAAATTGTTCTTAATTCAGTAATTCTTCTATATACAGAATTATACAGAATTGAAGATTGACACAAAATGCTGGAGTAACTCAGCATCTCTGGAGAGAAGGAATGGATGACTTTTCGGGTCGAGACCCTTCTTCAGACTGAAAGTCACGGGAAAGGGAAACGAGAGATATAGACGATGATGTAGAGAGATATAGAACAAATGAATGAAAAATATGCAAAAAAGTAACAATGATAAAGGAAACAGGTCATTGTTAGGTGTGGGCGAGGTGAGAATGAGAAGCTGGTGCGACTTGGGTGGGGGAGGGGTGGAGAGAGAGGGAATGCAGGGATTACTTGAAGTTAGAGAAATCAATACTCGTATCGCTAGATTGTAAACTGCCCAAGCAAAATATGAGATGCTGTTCCTCCAATTTGCGTTTAGCCTCACTGACAATGGAGGATATACAGAATTGCCTGTTCGTATGGTAAGCAGAATCAATGCAAGCATCTGAGACACTTTATTGAAATGCTATTCATGAACAGTTCATATCTTTTGTTATGATTTAATGGATATACTTCAGTGATGCAGAACAGTTTGGAAATATGAAAGTGTTGAACTCTTACACCCATGTAGATCGGTGCCGTAAACTGTGAATGACACGTCTAAATCGAGGCCCGCAGGGATTGATCGAAACTCAGACCAAGCACTCAGTCCAGATTTGTTTTTTTGCAGCTCAAGCATATGGTTTTAATTTCAGCCTCAATATTTAATAAGAGCCTGCAGCAAACACACATCCATCGCCAGGTCTCCTGTCTGTGATCTATGTTAAACCCTAACAGGTCTCGACCCAAACCATCACCCATTGCTTCTCTCCAGAGATGCTGCCTGTTCCGCTGAGTTACGCCAGCATTTTGTGTCTACCTTTGGTTTCAACCAGCATCTGAAGTTCCTTCGTAGACAGTAACAGGTCAACAGCACTTGTCTCCATCAGACCTATCGATTGTTGCTCCTTTCAACCCCACTCACTCAACAACAGGCTGTATTTATATTGAACCTCTAACGAATGGCCCAGGATGTCACATTCACCTGTAATTGGAATCCTAAATCCATGTTGCACAGTGACAGGGAAAGAGGAAATTGTGGCATAAATGACTTACATACACCACCATTAATGCAATGCCTTCACTTCCCGAGGCATTTGTACCTCTGGCTGAAGCAGTGAAAAGTTAATTAATACAATTATACTCGCATTAAAATCCATGGTGACATTGACACTTTTATCACCACTACCATTCAGACTTTAATGTGACAGCTCATTCCAAATCCACATGGGGATTGCTAAAGGAAAGTTTTGAAGCGTTTGAACTACGTTTATCAAAAATAACTTTTCCCAATCATCAAAACTCTTCACAATGATTCCTGGGCGGCACGGTGGCGCAGCGATAAGAGTTGCAGTGCCAGAGACTCAGGTTCCATCCTGACTACGGGTGCTGTCTATACGGAGTTTGCATGTTCTCCCCTTGTCCTGCGTGGGTTTTCTCTGAGATCTTCGGTTTCCACCCACGCGTAAAGACACACCGGTTTGTAGGTTAATTGAATTGGTAAAACTGTAAATTGTCCCTAGTGTGTGTAGCTCAGTGTTAACGTGCGGGGGTCGCTGGTCGGCGTGGACTCGGTGGGCCGAAGGGCCCGTTTCCGCGCCGTATCTCTAAAACTAAACTTAGAAACATATCAACTTAATTTATGACAAAACATTTAACTTCAAAGGTCATGAGAGATTATTTTACCCAAGTTAATATTCAGATACATGAAAGTGCTCATTTGCTGAAAGGTTTTCCATAAGTAAATTGACATATTCAAGGTTAATAATGTATTTGTGAAAACCTGTGCCAGCAGAGAAGGGGAGTAGTGATGTGTTGGGGGTGGAGCAAGGTTTGAGGTTAGTCAGCAAGATTTGAATCAAGGTTCGAGGTCTGAAGAATGTTTAACAGATGACTGCTTAGAAAGTGACAAATATTTCAAGACTTGACTTCACCAAGACATCATTGGCACACTCCCATCAGGTCTATTTATTCTAACACTCTGCCCACTTAGTTACTCAAGCACATTGTGGCCACTGAGTTTTTGAACATTTTGTGTCAATGCTGTCTGACCCGCTGAGTTACTCCAGCACTTTGTGTCATATTTATCTAAACCAGTATCTGCAGTTCCTTGTTTCTAGGTACATTAACTTTCACCAAATGGAGTTTCCATGTTAACGATAAAAACAGAATTTTGCACTTCCTCATGCAAATTGGCCATGCAAATTTCTACCCACTTTGCTTTCTCCGTTCTGGCGGCGGCGACCCGAATCCGGGGCTCGGCCGCGGGCCAGTGGATGACATCGTCGGGAGCTCGCGGGTCACAGGTTGATGCCTGTTTTCCGGAGCTCCCGTGGCAACAACTGCGTCCGCTGGACTGGAGGGTCGGCACCTTCGACCACCCCCGGGCTGCGGCGCTTGAACCGCGGGACTGACTTACCATCGCCCGGTGGGGTATAGCCTCGGCGCAGAGGGAGAAGAGGAGGGAAGAGACAGCAACCCTAAGACTTTTGCCTCCATCACAGTGAGGAGGTGCTTGGTGAACTCACTGTGGTGGATGTTAATTTGTGTTTATTGTGTGTTGTTTATTATTACATGTATGGCTGCAGGCAACGGGTAGGGAACGGGTGCGTTGGGGGAGCAGACCCAATGGATCTGCACTTGGTCTAGTACCCCGTAAACTTTTAATTCTCCCAGCCACCACCTTACCATTCCCCCCCAAAAAAGTCTGAAGGGATTCGACCAGAAACATCACATATCCGTGTTCTCCAGAGATAGACACAAAAAGCTAGAATAACTCCGCGTGTCAGGCAGCATCTCTGAAGAAAATAAATAGGTGATGCTTTGGGTCGAGACCCTTCTTCAGGTGTTGCCTGACCCACTGGGTTACTTCAACACTTTGAGTCTCTTTCTCCCCGGAATGTTATAAGATCTCCTTTATTCTTCTCAATGTAAATGTGTATAGTCCCAACATAATCTCTTCTGTATTCCTAGGCTCCCCTGAAATACCAAATATGTCAAGCACTTTGCGTATATTCAATGACTCTTCCCCCAACATTCCTTATAGTAGAGAATGTCAATAATACAATTCTCAGAGAAGAAATACTTCATCTTCATCGTCATCTTAAATAGGTGATCCCTCGTTCCAAAATTATGCCCCTTGTTCCATCTACCCTTCATATCAGAAACAATCTCTCAGCATCTGTCCTGTCAACCCCAGCCAGAACCTTAACATGTTTATACAATATCTTTTTTTTTAAATGCACTCAATGAGCCAAATCTAGTGAGTGCAAAGTCATAAGGTCTTAAGAGATAGGAGTAGAATTAGGGCAGTTAGCCCATCAAGTCTACTGTGCCATTCAATCATGGCTGATCTATCTCTCCCTCCTAAGCCCATTCTCCTGCCTTCCCCCATAACCCTCGACACCCGTACCAATCAAGAATCTATCTATCTCTGCCTTGAAAACATCAATTGACTTGGCAGCTAAACGAGGGGAATTGAGATATAAAGAATATCTCTATATATGTTAAACCCTTCCGTCTCAGGAACCAGTCTTATGCTATTGAGTTAATTCAGGGACCAGTGCCTGTGGACATGTTTGATCTTTTATTTCAATGCAACTTTCTTGTACTAATCCTGTATTCTTTGATTCTTTCAACATCCAAACATCTGTTTGAAATCTATTGAATTCCATCGGTTCAGTACATTCTGAGTGTAGACTATCTTGGTCATTAAAATACAATACAAAATTAAAACCTTTAAAACACAAGAAACCAATTTAAATTAAAGAAATAATTTAACATATCTTAATTAAGACAATTAGAACATAGAACATAGTACGGTACAGCACAGGAACATGTCCGTCAGCCCACAATCAACCTGAAACATCACCCATGCCTTTTCTCCAGAGATGCTGCCTGTCCTGCTGAGTTACTCCAGCATTCTGTGTCTATCTTCAATGATAGTGGAAGATTGTTTTTGGACTGGGAGGCCTGTAACTAGTGGTGTGCCTCAGGGATTGGTGCTGGGCCCCATTGCTGTTTGTGGTTTATCTCAACGATTTGGATGTGAATGTACAAGACATGATTAGTAATTTGCAGATAAATAAAGCCCCTGACCCACTTAGGAAACCTGAATGGAGACTTTGCGCCCCACCCAAGGTTTTCGTGTGGTTCCTGGAGGTTGCAGGTGGTTGCCGGAGGTTGCAGGTAGTGGAAGCAGGTAGGGAGACTGACAAAAACCTCCAGGAACCACACGGAAACCTTGCGTGGGGCGCAAAGTCTCGAGAGGTTTCTGTTCAGGTTTTCTAAGTGGGACAGGGGCATAAAGCAAGATGGTTATCACACATTACAGCAGGATGTTGATCAATTGGGCAAGTTGGGCTGAGGAATGGTTAATGGGATTTAATGCAGATCTCAAACCAGGGCAGGACCTACATAGTAAATGGCAGGGCTCTGGGGGGTGTTGTAGAGCAGAATGATGTAGGAGTGCTGGTACATAATTCCATGAAACTGGCATCAAAGGTGGGTAAGGTGGTCTAGAAAGTTTGCGGCACATTGGCCTTCATCAGTCAGCGTATTGAAATGTTGGAATGTTATGTTACCGTGTACAAGATGTTGTTGAGGCTACAGTTGGAGTATTATTTTCAGTTTTGGTCACCCTCCTATAGGAAAGACGTTGTCAAGCTGGAAAGAGTGTAAAGAGGATCTACAAGGATATTGCCAGGACTCGAGGGACTGAGCTAAAGGGAGAGGTTGGGCAGGCTAGGACTTTACTCCTTGGGGTACAGGAGGATGAGGGGTGATCTTATAGGTGCAGAAGGTCCCGAGGGGGAAGAGATAGGATATTACATTTCCTAACGTATCTGCTGAGAAATGCATGGAAGCTTTCATTCCATCATTGGTGTTTAGTTTAGAGATACAGCGCGGAGACAAGCCCAGTGAATCCGCCCCGACCAGCGATCCCCTCACACTAACACTGCCCCACACACACTTGGGACAGTTTTTACATTGATACCAAGCCAATTAACCTACAAACCTGTACGTTTTTGGAATGTGGGTGGAAACCAAAGATCTCGGAGAAAACCCACGCAGGTGATGGGAGAACGTACAAACTCCGTACAGACAGCACCCGTAATCGGGTCTCTGGCACTGTAAATCAGCAACACTATCGCTGCATGTGTATGAAGAGTCCAAAGACATAGTATAAACCAATGATGTAACGGCAGGGTCAGTCTTGATCTACTGTGCTGACATCTAAGACTGAGGCATTTGTACTCAAATCCCAAAACTCCACACATGGACGTTAAAATTTGTTATTTCTGAACAGAATCTAACAGAAACAGTTAGCAAAATATTTTCCAATACTTGCATTTCTTTTGCACCATAAATAATGGTTACACATTGCTATTTACGAAGAACAAGTGCCTAATATTAAGGCAGGCAGCTTTACTATCCCCCGTCCTCAGTATGATCTTGACACTGTGTTCTCTGCTGTATTTTTTCATTGCCCTCCATCCTTCTGCTGGATTCACATGAATAACCACATATGCTTTCTGATATTGCACAGATATGTCCTTGCTAATGACTTGCACTCTCTAATGTGCCTCTGTGGTCAGTTAACACATAGAAGTCCAATTTCCTTTGGAAACGGAGCTTCAGAGCTCATGCTCAAACAGATTCAAGCCACGAGCACGTAATACATCATTCATATCAAAGGAAATCAGAAACATCCCTGGTGTGCAGTCATATAGAGCAGTCACATGCACTGGACTCCAGCACGACTGTTCGGTGCATATCATTTTCTGAGCTGCATGCCCGAGTTAGATTTTGTTGTACAGAACAGCCAATCGTGATAACATTTTGTAGTACAACAAAATGAAATGATTCTCTACATCTGACATGTTTGATTAGAACCAGCCTTTGAGCTTATGGGAGTTGTATTGATGTGGGGCTGTGCTGTATTATAAATAATATTATATATGATTTGTGACACATAGTATCCGTGTCCATCGTAACATCTAATACGATTTCAAATGTGTAACAGCATTTGCAATTATTTTGATATTCCCCCGAGATTGGTGATACCAGCTGTAAAGACTGGAAATAATCTCCCCTCTTGACATTTGCCAGAGTATTATTTACTGGGTATTATTTGCCAGTGTATAGGCACAAAATGCTGGAATAACTCTGCTGGACAGGCAGCATCTCTAGAATGGGTGACGTTCCGGGTCGAGACCCTTCGTCAGACGGAGAGTCAGGGGAGAGGGAGACTAGAGATTTGGAAGGGTAAAGGGCCTGTCCCACTTGGCCATCATTTGTGCGTAATTTACGTGACATGATGCACGTTATGCGCGCATGGTGCGTGATGACATAGGCAGTGGCGCGCAGCGTCGCAGGATTTTGTGATGTACAAAATCTTCGCGCATCATCTGCGTGACGCACAAATGACGGCCAAGTGGGGCAGGCCCTTAAGGTGGGAAAACAACAGATCCAAGCATACGATGCTAAGGAAATATAGAATGGTTCGTTGTTAACCGAGGGGAGGTGACAACGTGGAAAATTATCAGAAAAATTAATCAGGAGAGTGAAACTAGTCGGAGAACTAGGATGGGCGAAGTTTTGGAGAAAGAGGGAAAGCAAGGGCTGCTTGAAGTTAGAGTGATCAATATTTATCCCGCTGGGTTGCAAGCTGCTACTCGAGGTGCTATTCCTCCAATCTGCGTTGGATTTATATTGAATTTACGTCCAATTTAGAGACTTGCAACTAACGATGGATTTACTCAATGAAAAATTGACGTTCTTTGGATGACTGTACATAGCTCACACATAAAAGGCCTCAAATCAGACACAACATAACCATGCTAACCAGTTAAAGGGATTTATCGCCAGGCAACTGGCAACATATTCCACAGATGTCTCAATCCATGAAAAAAGTTCACTTTATTTCTCAGCTTAATTAGTTATTTAAATACTGGAATTGATAACACACCTAGGGTAGCATGGCAGCATAATGGCGCAGAGACCCAGGTTCAATCCTGTCTATGGGTGCTTGTTTGTATGGAGTTTGTACATTCGCCCTGCGACCTGTATGGGTTTTCTCAGTGGTCTTTAGTTTCCTCCCACACTCCAAAGACGTACAGGCTGTAGGTGAATTGGCTTTGTTATAAATGTAAAATTGTCCCCAATGTGTGTAGGGTCGTGTTAACGTGCGGCGATCAGTGTTTGGTGCGGACACGGTGGGCTGAAGGGCCAGTTTCCGTGCTGTATCTCTAAACTAAACCTACAAAGCCTAATATCCTGTTTCAGAGGGCGACCAAATCAATTTCATTAATTTAACTGGCAGTCATTATATGTCACCATATGAGCAATAACAACTGCCAGTTAAATCAATTTCATTAATTTAACTGGCAGTTGTTATTGCTCATATGGTGACATATAATGACAGTGCCTTATGATATTTTCACCACAATAACCCAGGGTTAGCAAATATGCAGATGGGTGGCAGTGTGAACTGTGAGGAGGATGCTATGGGAATGCAGGGCGACTTGGACAGGTTGGGCGAGTGGGCAGATGCATGGCAGATGAAGTTTAATGTGGATAAATGTGAGGTTATCCACTTTGGTAGCAAAAACAGGAAGGCAGATTACTATCTAAATGGCGTCAAATTGGGAAAAGGGGAAGTACAACGGGATCTGGGGGTCCTTGTACATCAGTCTATGAAAGTAAGCATGCAGGTACAGCAGGCAGTGAAGAGAGTGAATGGCATTTTGGCCTTTATAACAAGAGGCGTCGAGTATAGGAGCAAAGAGGTCCTTCTGCAGTTGTACTGGGGCCCTAGTGAGACCACACCTGGGCACCTGTGCAGTTTTGGGCCACTAATTTGAGGAAGGACATTCTTGCTATTGAGGGAGTGCAGCATAGGTTTACAAGGTTAATTCACGGGATGGCAAGACTGTCATACATTCTGGAGTTTAGAAGGATGAGAGGCTATCTTATTAAAGCATTGTTAAGGGTTTGGACACGCTAGAAGCAGGAAACATGTTCCCAATGTTGGGGGAGTCCAGAACCAGGGGCCACAGTTTAAGAATAAGGGGTAAGCCATTTAGAACGGAGACAAGGAAACACTTTTTCTCACAGAGAGTTGAGAGTCTGTGGAATTCTCTGCCTCAGAGGGCGTGGAGGCCAGTTCACTGGATACTTTGAAGAGAGAGCTAGATAAGGGCTCTTAAAGATAGCAGAGTCAGGGGATATGGGGAGAAGGCAGGAACGGGATACTGATTGGGGATGATCAGCCATGATCACATTGAATGGCGGTGCTGGCTCGAAGGGCCAAATGGCCTACTCCTGCACCTATTGTCTATTAAATCTCAATTGTCATTATGTGGTTGTATTTACATTTCTAAACATGGGGAAGAGTGCAAGGCCACCAGTTGTATAGTTACAATATGCTTTATGCATGAAGCAACTATCGTTAGATGAATCAGCATCATCTCATGTAATGAATACACAATTTTCAGGTTTTTCACCGAAATGAGAAAAAGTATTTTGCTGGCGCTCGAGATGAACAATTATGTTTGACTATTTGTGGAGGCAAATGCCAACTTTTAATAGCTTCTTATAGTTCTTGTATTAGTCCAATACAATTAACATTAAGTCATAAAGCAAATACTTTTCGAGTACCAAAGCATGCGATCTACAAACATCCTCATCTCTATAATTGAGTTGGTCCAATAATGGGTACAGGCAAGAGGGAACATAGTTTCAATTAATCTTGTGTTCACTTCTTGACCAAGAGAACTTCAGAATTTAGAAGAACTGAAATTGCAGTAAATGTGTCATAGAGGCATAGAGTGATACAGCGTGGAAACAGGCCCTTGTCCACACCAGCCAACCAGTCACATCAACACTAATTTCACCTGCCTCCATTTGGCCCCATATCCCTTCAAACCTGCCCTATCCATGTATGTACCGGTCTAACTGTTTCTCAAATTTTGCATTACTCCCTGCCTCAACTACCACCTACCAATGTTATCCCTCTGATTCCTATGAAATCTATTCCCCTTCACCTTAAACCCCTGCTGTCTGGTCCTCGATTCCCTTACTCTATGCATCTACCTGATCTATTCCTATCATGATTTTATTAGTAGCAGCACTCCCAGGTCTCTTTTCACCTCCGATTCCTTAATTCTCACCTCATACTTTCATACAACTCTCAGGTTCCTGAATAAACCCACATAGCACTAATTGTACCTCAATAACTGGACACAACAGTCCCACTACTGTCATTTGTTTATTTTCTAATTGTGTTTTGTATTCACGCGTTTTTGTAGTCTTTTTTAAATACATTTTATGTACAATGTATAATTTGTATGTCTTTATTCCTACTACCAAAGTGCTTGGCTGCACACTTTGCTACTGCATATTGCATCTGCCACATCTGTACATCTTTGGTGCAATTTTGTCTTCTACATTAAAGACAGGCAACATATTTCTTCAATGCTGTATTTATTTTACAATTTCCCTTTATTTTATTCTTGCCATTGCTCCTGCGGGACCCACACTTTAAAAAAAAAAGCTTACTTTCTTCACATAGAACGAGGCTATTAAATTCATCAAGTATATGTTGTCTCCTGGAGCATTGCCATCAATTCCATTCCACACTTGTGTCCCTGCAATCTATCTTGACTCTCATGCCCTCAACTCCCCTCTGAATCACTTGCCATCCACCTGCACCAGGGGTAATTTAAAGTGGCCAGTTAAACTACCACCCTGCACTTCTTCGCGATGACAAGGGAAGCAGACAGCACCAAAGGTCACAATGGAGTAACTGGAGCTCTAATCTTCCTGAAACACCCAGCCCCTCACAAACTCATGTGCACAGTGAAAAGCTCTTGTTGCGTGCTAACCAGCCAGTGGAAACACGATACATGATTACAATCGAGCCGTTCACAGTGCACAGATACATGATAAGGGAATAACGTTTAATGCAAGGCAAAACCAGTAAAGTCCAATCAAAGATAGTCTGATGGTAGGATGGTTCAGTTGCCTGATAGCAGCTGGGAAGAATCTGTCTCCGAACTGGAGGTGTGCGTTTTCACACTTTTGCCCGATGGGGGTTTAAAATTCTACCTATAGTTTTGCACTTTACATTCATATTCACGCTTTCCTGCTTCATTTGTAGCTAGTTCTCCCATTTTCACGACTCTTCTTGGCTTCATTATACACCTCTTTTTTTATGCTCCACTTCTATTTTCCATCTCCTGAGTTAACCATGGATGAAGTACTGTTTCCATGGAGAGTTTTTATTTCTCAAAAATGGAAACAAAAAACTTTGTGGATAAATCTGATGTATTTTTCAAATGTGTGCCATTATCAACTAGCAAACCTTTGATCCCAATTACCCAATCTTCCTTAGCCAAATTGATCCCACGCAATTGGATTGGAATATCACGACTGGTTTCCAACGGAGCTGTGTTGATCTTGAACACAATGCAAAACATTATGTGTTGGAAGGAACTGCAGATGCTGGTTTAAACCGAAGATAAGCACAACATGCTGGAGTAACTCGTCGGGGCAAGCAGCATCTCTGGAGAGAAGGAATGGATGACATTTCGGGTCGAGATCCTTCATCAGATTTTATCCCATTTATGTGAAGAATCCTTTTCTATAAATTCACTAATAATCCTTTCCTATTGCACAAGACAGGTATCAACACAGCCCATTTTGAATTGATTTTGTGAAATATTGTTCTGGTATTGTACTGTAATCCGTGCATTTAATGAGGACATCCTCAAAACTTACATTTGCTAGTCCTACAATCTCGATGGTAACATTACAAACTATCAAGGAGGCTAAGGGACTCTCTCTCTCTTGTGTCTCTGGGGAATTCAATGTCTTTGATCAATGAGCCATACCAATGAGTTGACTCACGTCACAGTAAGGAACATGTTCGACAAGCAACGTTGCCTATCCATGTTCTCCAGAGATACTGCCTGACTAGCTGAGTTTCTCAAGCACTCAGTTTTTTTTTAATCTGTAGGAAGGAACTGCAGATAGTGGTTTACACCGAAGAGAGACACAAAATGCTGAAGTAACTCAGTGGGACAGGCAGCATTTCAGCTGAGAAGGAATGAGTGACGTCTCGACCACAAACATCAACCATTCCTTCTCTCCAGAGATGCTGCCTTTGATACTCCAGTATTGTGTCTACCCTGTGTTTAAGCCTATTAAGGAATCTGTGATCACATCACCCTACATTGCGGTACAAATTATAAAAGTCCAGCAGTCTTTGTCAGTAATGCTAGACAGCAAAAGTAAAGTTGAGAAGGAGGAGTGTCATAAGGTCATAGTAATAGGATCAGAATTAGGCCATTCAGCCCATCAGGTCTGCTCCACCACCATTCAATCATGGCTGATCTAGCTCTCCCTCCTAATCCCATTCTCCTGCCTTCTCCCCATAACCTCTGACACCCGTACCAATCAAAAATCTATCTATCTCAGCCTTAAAAATATCAATTGACTTGGCCTCCACAGCCTCCTATGGAAAAATACCACAGATTCACCACCCTCTGACTAAATAAATTCCTTCTCATCTTCCTAAAGGAACTTCCTTTAATTCTGAGGCTATGGCCTCTCGTCGTAAACTACCCCACATCCACACTCACCTTTCACTATTCGGTAAGTTTCAATGAGGTGCCCCTTCATCCTTCTAAACTCCAGTGAGTGCAGGTCCAGTGCCATCAAACACTCATCATATATTAACTCACTCATTCCTGGGATCATTCATGTGAACCTCCTTTGGACCCTCTCCAGAGCCAGTACATCCTTCCTCAGATGGGGTGCCTGAAATTGCCCAAAAGTGTGGCAGAGGCTGCTAACAATACATTCATGCCCCAGGAGAAGCAAATGGTATGTTAGCATTCATAGCAAAAGGATTCGAGTATAAGAGCAGGGAGGTTCTATTGCAGTTGTATAGGGTCTTGGTGAGACCATACCTGGAGTATTGCATACAGTTTTGGTCTCCTAATCTGAGGAAAGACATTCTTGCCATAGAGGGAGTACAGAGAAGGTTCACCAGACTGATTCCTGGGATGGCAGGACTTTCATATGAAGAAAGACTGGATAGACTCGGCTTGTACTCGCTAGAATTTAGAAGATTGAGGGGGGATCTTATAGAAATGTACAAAATTCTTAAGGGGTTGGACAGGCTAGATGCAGGAAGATTATTCCCGATGTTGGAGAAGTCCAGAACTAGGGGTCACAGTTTAAGGATAAGAGGGAAGTCTTTTAGGTCCGAGATGTGAAAATCATTTTTTACACAGAGAGTGGTGAATCTGTAGAATTCTCTGCCACAGAAGGTAGTTGAGGCCAGTTCATTGGCTATATTTAAGATAAGATGTGGCCCTTGTGGCTAAAGGGATCAGGGGGTATGGAGAGAAGGCAGGGATGGGATACTGAGTTGGATGATCAGCCATGATCGTATTGAATGGTGGTGCAGGCTCGAAGGGCCGAATGGCCTACTAGTGCACCTATTTTCTATGTTTCTATGAGACACAAGGAACTGCAGATGCCACATGCATTATGTCCCATTCATCAATTGCCACCCCACCCCTCCCCAACCCCCAGAGTATTTTCTTTTCCAAATGGCATGTCGAAGTTACGGTCAGAAATAGGCACAACAAATCTATGATCATAAAGTCAGAAGTGAATCAATTTCTTTACAAAAAGTTAGTTCTAGTTCTGTTAGTTCAATTCCATTGATTAAACATTTCTCTAATGTAATAAGGTCATATGCAGAATTAGGCCATTCGGCCCATCAAGTCTATTCCGCCATTCAATCATGGCTGATGTATCTCTACCTCCTAACCCCATTCTCCTGCCTTCGCCCCATAACCTCTGACACCCGTACCAATCAAGAATCTACCTTAAATATATCCAATGACTTGGCCTCCGCAGCCTTCTGTGGCAAAGAATTCCACAGATTCACCGCCCTAGGTGTGGTTAACTTTTCACAAAATCAGTTAAAATGCCAGGCTCCACAACTTGGTGATGCTCTAAATATTCCCAGCGTACAAAAGAAATTCTGGAGTTGGCCAAGTCTGAGAATTTTCCTCGGATAACTTGGGAACAAGTCTTACTCCTCCTCAGTTTCCTCACTGATATATTTATGTTAACAGTACAGTCATGATATTGAAATTTATCTGCCCCTTGAGCAATTATTAAAATATATTATAATTTTTCAGGCTAGCCAAAGCTAGCTGCAGGGACAGCAAGTATAGGAATAATGCCAGTTCCCCAGGATGAATACATTATAAAAGTGACAGGCGGTGATTAACACAAGAAGTCTTCAATGATACTTCTCCCACATGAGCGGAATAGAAAGTTGATATGATGATTTGGTGAAGTAGGGAATACACATTCATAATAAGAGCAACATCCCCACATATCTCCTGGTCAAAAGGGTGAATTTACTACTGCTGCAAGAGATTGCACTAAGGGAGGATTTTTGGCAAGCGCCTTTAGATCTTTCAGCAAAGCCTAGCAAGCAGCACGACAAACTAGATGTGAAAAGCATAGTTGCAGCCACAAAAAAGGACATGGGCTCAACTGTGTGAGTTTCATAAAGGTTACAGCACACAGAGTCCACTTCATTCACTCAAAGGACTGGAGACATTTCCATTTGCACAACTGCAGACCACTGCCTTCATCAATGGTCCAAGTGAGCAACTCTAAACTGCCTTGATTATAATCTCCTTTGCACACAGATCAGAAGAGTTAGAGGAGGGAGGGCTAAAGAACATGCCCTTATGCAATGCCCCTGGATTTCAGTGCGACCCAGTGCAGGCTGCAGCCAAGTGGGATGTAATTGTGTGTAAACTGACTGAGATTACAACAGCAGCATGGCAATGTACAGAAAAGCAGCACACTTCAAAAGCATAACATTGGCTGTAAAAGTATTGGAATACTCTGGGGTCATGAAAAATAATACATAAAAGCTAGACTTTCATTTGGTGCTGGCACAGTGCCAGCTTGATTAAAATCAATAGGGCCTGCTAAGTATCAGGGTTCCCCGAGACTGCAGACTGGCGGTAACCAACTGCATATAAAAGGAAGGCCATGTACAGGATGCTAATTATTGTGGGAGCTTTATTCAGACACAGCATAAACTATGGTCACATGACACGTGCTTTCTTTGACCTCTGACAGAACAGGATACGTGTCTTTTCTGAAAAAGCAATGCCACAGTTTGGTGCAATGGTTCCGTTACCAATGGTTTAAATATACATAAACAGAAAATAACCCTTCAAAAATCAATTATAACAATGAGTACAAATGAACATTTTGTTTCTATCCCTTCACTTCTTAAAAAAAAGTATTCAGAGATTCATTTTTGGTTCAGTTAAGAGATATAGCACGGAAACAGGCCCTTCGGCCCACCGAGACCGCACCGACCAGCGATCCCCACATATTAACACTATCCGACACACACCATGGACAATTTTACAATTATACCAAGCCAATTAACCTACAAACCTGTCGGTCTTTGGAGTGTGGGGGGAAACCGAAGGTCTCCGAGAAAACCCACGTGGTCACGTGAAGAACATACAAATTCCGTACAGACAGCGCCCATAGTCAGAATTGAACCAGGATCTCTGGCGCTGTAAGCGTGTAAGGCAGCGAGTTTACCGCTGTGCCACCGTACCACATGTAGCTAAAAGGATTTTCAGTTCTGCTTTGTGTGCAATGAAGGCAAAAAATTGGAAGACTTCATGGTCAGTCCAGCCCTTTAGATAAGTCAGCACAATTCAAAATGCATGTTTCAATGGTTAATTCTCAGGTGGTATATGGGGCAATTTTGAACATTTTGGCTGCTGCAGCTGTGTTTAATAGACCTGATGGAGACTTGGCAAGATTGAATTACATAAACCTCAGGAAATGACTGAAAAAGCACAAAAAGGCATAGTGAAACCGGGACCTGCGTTGATGTCTTTGTTAGCAGCAATCCTACAGGTCTCTCAGCGGCTCAATTGCAAATTTCCCTTCCAGTGCACCGTAAAGCAGTAACACGCAAAATAATTGATTAAATATGAAAAAACACATCTTCACGCAATGTCGAAGGACACAGTTAATTTCTGCTGTTGAGTTTTCACCCAACCTTTTCTCAAGTGAAATGCAAAAACTGAAAGGATAATGCATCTCCTTTCTCTTCCGAATAATGGGCCTGTCCCACTTAGGCGATTTTTTAGGCGACTGCCAGCGACTAGGACAATGGACTTCACTAAAGTCAGCACTGGCAACAACCTACGTTAATCTGGCGACAACCTACAACAGCCCAAATTGTCGCCACTGTTACCAAAAACTTTTCAACATGTTGAAAAATTTTCGGCAGTCGCCTGTAGTCGCCCAGGTAGTACAGGCCCATTACCCCATAATCTTCAACAAGCTGGTCGAGCCAATATATTCAGTTTTAATAGGTAACTGAGGTTGCAACCTGCAAGCTGTCAAAATTAAATCTTAGTACTCACCTGTTGTTGGATTTACATCTTCACTTGCTCTGGGGAGGGGAGCAGCACTGGTAAACGAAGGTTCACTGGGATGAACAATCTGTACAAGCTGGTAACTGATATTATGCCTTGCAGCCCCTTTCAGATGGAAACACTTGTATTAGATTTCAGTGAATACAAGCACAGTAAATGTTAACCGCACCATATCAATTAAGCATAAACACAAATTATTACTAGATACTTATACTTGCAGACAAAACAGTTTTGTACACTATGCAAAAATAAAAGTTCTTGTAGATATTTAAATTATTAATGCCCTTGAATTATTTATCAATTCATTCAAAAACAGTACAAAATGCTTCACAGAAATTGTTATTCCACATTATAACAAGGGAACTATGAAGCTTTGAGTCTGAAGAAGGGTCTTGACCCAAAACATCATTTAACCAATTTCTTCAGAGATGCTGCCTGACCCAGTGAGTTACTCCAGTACTTTGTGTCTTGGTTTGGTATAAACCAGCATCTTTTTATTAAACTTTTCTGATTCTGATTTATCATTTATATTAATTTTATATATTTTTTGTTTCCCATCTCTTATTCGTTCTTTTGCTGCCTGCCATTCTGGAGAGGGCTGGATGGCTGCTGCTAGTTAAATTGGTAGCTGGGGAATCATTTCTTTTTGGATAAGGAAGTGGAAACGGAAGGAGTAAGTGGTTCATTCAGCATATTGCTGTGATTCTATCCACAGGAGTTCATTCAGGAAGACAAGAAGATTGTAGTGGAAGGAGGCTTTTTCAGTCTGGAGTTCTGTGACCAGTGGCAGTTCCATCGGGATCTGTGCTGGGACCTCTGTCCTATGTACTACGTACTAGATATAAACTGGCTATAGCGTTTCAGGTGCAAAGTGACATTTAAGTAAATACTACCATTTAATAAGGGAGATGAAGTCCCACAAGGCATCAGTCTCGCATTGTAACACCAAAGTTTGCACATCCCAACTTGCACAAAATAAAATAGCGATGTTATGGGAAATTCAGAAACTTGCAGCCTCTTCATAAGCCCATAAGTGATAGGAGCAGAATTAGGCCATTCAGCCCTTCAGGCCCATTCCACCATTCAATCATGGATGCTCTATCTTCCCCTCTCAAATCCATTCTCCTGCCTTCTCCCCATAACCCCCGTCACACGTACCAATCAGGAATCCATCTACGTCTGCCTTAAATATATCCATTAAATTGGTATCCACAGCTTTCTGTGCCAATGAATTCCACAGATTCACCACCCTCTGACTCAAGTAATTGCTCCTCATCTCCTTCCTTTAATTCTGAGGCTATGACCTCTAGTCCTAGACTCTCCAGGAGTGGAAACATTCTCTCCACATCCACTCTATCCAAACCTTTCAATATTCTGTACATTTCTATCTTAAGAAATACCTTGAAAATAATTGGATTTGCTGTATGAAATCATTTTCTAATGGCATACTGGGTCAGAATTTTACTGATTAAGCAAATTCTCTGGCCTAAATGTGTTAGTTTTATCTATGAAGATTGTGATTACCACAGGCAATTAGTTATTTCTATTTAAAGTGACCTGAGAATTCCTTTCTTTCATTTGTGAATAAGCTTATTAGATATTTCAACGTCTACTTTAATCTGATGCGTGTGTTCAATCTCCATTTCATTCATGCAAAAGAGTTAATATTTTAGTAAGAAATGTGATTTCTGCTTCTTTGTTTGTACTTGGCCGCTCAGCCAACTGAATTAAAATAATGGGGTGGCTGAGTGCAGCCTCCGCGAGGATTAAAGTCTCACAGAAACCAACATTGGGAAAAGGAAAAGCCATGCCAGAGGATTGCTAAATCATTGTGGCGCGCTCTCCTCAAAGTCAGGACTGAACACTACTCTGTGAAGAATACATTGAAATGCCCAGACTTTGACAAGTGGCTAGAATCAAATGAAGAGGGTGGTGAATCTGTGGAATTCTTTGCCACAGGAAGCTGTGGAGGTCAAGTCAATGGATGCTCTTATGGCAGTGATAGAACAGGGGTCATGGGGAGAAGGCAGGAGAATGGAGTTAGGAGGGAGAGATAGATCAGCCATGATTGAATGGTGGAGTACACTTGATGGGCTGAATGGCCTAATTCTGCTCCCATCACATGACCTTTTTAGGTCACACTATTTTTGCTTTACTACGTTTGATGTCTTTAACAGGCATTTAAAACGAAGGAAACATATAATAATTGTAACGTTACAAAGCTATATATTACAGTTCACAATGATGACCGGCTATGTAACAAGTCATTATGAGCAACATTCCTACTCCCCAAACTATCAATGTGCGTTTGTATTGTATCTGTTACCTATTATTGGTGTTAAGGTCATGCATTTTATCTGCCACAAAATAAAATTTAATGACTCTTTTGTTAGTTAACATTTCCTACATCCTATTTTCTGGTCCTCGTGCTTCTAGTAAAAAAAAGAAATGTGAGAAATAAAATTGTATTGGTTCCCAGATTTATAGGAAAGGGTGAGGCTGCTGCATTGGGATACAGAGTTTACTCTGGATTGGAGCCACACCACGCACTTCAACACTGGCCTGTTTTGAGCTCTGGTTTAATGACCCATTAAATGATACCCAACTTGGTGACAGAAGTCATTTTCTTGCTTTTACCTGGAAAACATTTCCAATGAAGCACAAGAGAGTAAAAGAAAAACAATCGTATTTAAATTAAGTTCCGGAAGTGGCGGCGCTGTTAACAGCTGCGGCTCGCCTGCAGTCCGTCTGTCTTTACTTTTTTCTGTTGTTTTTTTTGTCTTGTTTTGGTTAAGTTTTAGTTTGTTGGGTTGTGTTAGAGGGGGTGGAACATGTTCTCTGTCTCTTCCTTCGGGGGAATGCGACTTTTTCATGTCGTATCCCCCTTCTCTGCCTCCGTCTGCGCTGAGGCCTAATGGCGGAGCTGGCGGCCTCCAGCCTGCGACCGACCCCGAGGCTCCGGAGGCAGAGCCAGCCAGGGCTTACCAACGAGAGGCTGGCCGTCTTCGGGGCTGAGCAGCGGTGGCCCGACTTGCTGGTGCGGCGTTCTGGCTTTCGGCGGCGGCCTGGGGCTGATGCAGCGGGGCCCGGAGCTGGGGCAGCGGCCTGGAGCTGGGGCAGCGGCCCAGAGCGGAGACTGCAGGATCTGGAGCTGGGGCAGCGGCCCGGAGCGGAGACGGCGGGTCCTGGAGCAGCGACTGCGGGACCAGAAGCTGGCGCGGCGGCCTGGAGCTGGGGCAGCGACCTGGAGCTGGGGCATCGGCCTGGAGCTGGGGCAGCGGCCCGGTGCAGAGACTGCAGGATCTGTAGCTGGGGCGGCGACCTGGAGCTGGGGCATCGACCTGGAGCTGGGGCGGCGGCCCGGAGCTGATACTGTGGCGGGCCGTCTCGGAGCGGGGATGGCGTTCCGGCTATCGGCAGCGGCGACATCACCATGGAGGTCCGCTGGACTGGAGAGCGGCATCTCCGGCCTGGATCGACCGCCTCAGCGCAGAGGGAGAACAAGGAGGGAAGAGATGGAAACTAAGACTTTGCCTCCATCACAGTGAGGATGTGCTTGGTGAACTCACTGTGGTGGATGTTTAATTGGTGTTTATTGTATGTTTTGTTACTATTGATTCTGTGTATGACTGCAGGCAACATAGTTTCGTTCAGACCGTAAGGTCTGAATGACAATAAAGGATCTATCTATCTATCTAAATTACCCCCCTCAGGCCATTTCCCAGCAATGAAGTGTAGTCTGTTTAAAATAAAGTACTGATCAGTTCTGCTTAAGACAACAGCCATGGAGAGCTTAAGAAAGTGATTGTTTCCTTCCTTTCCAACAACAGTCCCCATTTGTAGATTCAATGGAACTCAAAAACATGAATGCTGATGTCAGTTAAAGTCAGGAAACAGGCCCTTCGGCCCAACTTGCACAATATGTTCCAGCTACACTAGTCCCATCTGCTTGTGTTTGGTCCTTATTCCTCCAAACCTGTCCGATCCATGTACTTGTCTAACTGTTTCTTAAATGTTGGGATAGTCCCTGCCTCAACTACCTCCTCAAGAGTCAAGTCAAGTCAAGAGTCAAGAGAGTCAATTTAATTGTCATTTGGACCCCTGGAGGTCCAAACGAAATGCCGTTTCTGCAGCCATACATTACACACAAATAGACCCCAGACACAACATAATTACATTTAACATAAACATCCATCACATAGCTGTGATGGAAGGCCAAATAAACTTATCTCTCCCCTGCACTCTCTCCCCCCCCCCCCGATGTCAGAGTCAAAGTCATAGCCCCCGGCTGGCGATGGCGATTGTCCCGCGGCCATTAAAGCCACGCCGGGTGGTGCGAGGTCGCACACCGGGTCTTGGTGTTGGAGCCCCCGGTGTGCGCTCGCAGAGTCCACGGCCATTCCAGCCGCGCGGGGCAGTGATGTAGGCCCCGCTCCAGGAGCTCTTCAACCCCGCAACTCGGGCGGGAGAAGTCGCCGTAGCAGGAGCCCCGAAAAGCGGTCTCCCTCCAGGGAGCCGCGGGCTCCCGGTGCCGTCGTCCGCAGACCCGTCATTGGAGCCTCCGACTCTCCGGTAGCAGCAGCAGCAGCAGCAGCAGCAGCGCTCCTCCACCGCTCCACCCGCTCCGGACTCGGCCAGCTCCGCGACGGCAACGGTGAGTCGACACCTGAGTCCCCGGCTTCTTCCTGTTGGAGGCCGCTCCTCGTTGCGGCCTCAACGACACCTGAGACCCGACGAGAAAAGGTCGGGTCTCCAGTGCAGGGAGAGATTCAAAAAGTTTCCCCCCCCCCCTCCCACCCCACCCCCCCCCCCCCCCCCACACACACCCCAAAATAAAATAACAAAAACTACATAAAAACACAGACAAAAAATAATAAAAACGCGGACAGGCTGCAGAGGCCGCTGCTGGCCAGAGCCGCGCCGCCTACCGGAGCCTCCTCTGGCAGCTTGTTCCGTACACCCATCGCCCTTTGTGTGAAAAAGTTACCTCAGATTCCTATTAAATCTCTTCCTGTTAAACCCATGTCCTCTGGTCCTCGATTCACCTACTCTGTGCAAGAGAATCTGTGCATCGTCCCGACCTATTCCTTACATAATTTTATACACGTCTACGAGATCTCCTCTCATCCTCCTACGCTTCAAGGAATGGAGTCGCAGCCTACTCAACCTCTCCCTTTTGCTCAGAGTCCCTGAGCTGGGAGACCAAAACACTTTACCTTAATATTAGTGAATTGATACCGTTAAATAAGAACTCTTCTGAAATCTTACCTTCATTCAAATCTGCGGGTAGTTGAATGCTATTGTCCACCTCGTCAAAACGAAAATCCAATAATGTCTGTGGTTGTTTGTTTGGCACCGAATTATCATCGTTCTTGATAGCAATAGGGGGTTGCCTTGTGACACTGAATTTAACGGTTGGAAACACAGGTTGTGTGGCTTCCTCCTTGTTTTCCATCTTCTCTTCGATCACTTTCTTCTTCGAGATCCGTTCTCGTTGAAATTGTTCTGCTCGCCGTGTACCTTTCATTTTCTTTCTAGGCAGGGTAGGTTGGACTGTCGTTTCTGTTGAGGTTGCAGTGATGACTTGAGGCTCTGTCGTGGTATACAACCCATTGCGGGGCATAATGGGCACCACATTGTCCAATTCCATTTCATCATCAGTGCCCGAGCTTTTCATGTTGTGTCTTCGTTGCCCTCTGTTAAATGGTTTGTTTTCTTTGGACTGTTTCGGGTCTTCCTTATGGAAGTGCTCATTCCCCAAAGGCTCCTGGTCGAAGATGCGTTGACCATCGTAATGCTGCGCGGGCTCTTCATTCTCACTGGTCACTGGATAGACCGACTTCAGTTCCTGAGTGGCATCACACTTGGGTAGAGTGTAGCATAATAAATCGCCACCAGAATTGCCACAATGGCACATTTTGCAGGGAGGCATGCGGAACGTATGGCCCGCCATGTATTTCTGGCCCTCGTGAAGGCACCCCACCTTTGCGCACTGTTGACAGCCTTCAGCTGGTTCCATCACCTCAATGCAGTTCTGTGGCAGCTCCGGACAAGGGATAAAATAACAACCTATTATGCCTCCTCCACTGGGACATGCGCACTCAGTGCTCCCAAAATCAACAAAATAGGACGATCCTTCAGGCACTTTGCCATCCCTGAAGCCAGCATTAACGCAGTCATAATACTGGTAGCCCTCACAGGCACAACCATGTTGCACGCAAGAAGAGCAACAAGCTCCAGGCTCCAGCACCTCCTCAAAGCAGAATTCAAGCAAAGGGCAAGTCACACCTGTACAGTCCTTCTGGCCGAGACATCTGCCATATAACATCAGCAGGCAGATCCAAATCCTGAGATCCAACACGGCAAATACTATCTCCTTTCTCTGCATAGCCATAGTCTTGCAGAGATCTCGCAGATGAGCAGAAGCAGCTTTGGTTTCAGTTGCAGGAAAAGATTTCCACTGAAAAAAAAGTCCAGGTCCAGCTCGGATGGTAGATTATTTCTCCTTCCTCCTCCTCTTCTTCTTCTTAAACCTCGGAATAATAAAAGAAAAGACTGATTGAAACTTTCTGTGCAAAACAGGAAAAACGCACAAATACTTGGGGTAAGACCCAAACCATTAGTTCATACAATTGAAACCAATGGAGTGGAGTCCATTACCAGATCCTCAGGGATTGCCTCAAAGTATGAACCTTTTGGCAACTTTCAACTGCACATAAATCAACATTTTATTCATATCTTACAGGATCACTTCTACTTGGTGCATGGTAACAAAATTGCTCTCATTAGCTGTTTATTCCACATGGAACAACACTTGTATCATTAAAGTTATTTTTCTGTGGGTTTGAATGAGCAATGCCTTAATCAATTTCAAAAAGAAACATAAACATTCTTAAAAGTGAAAAGTAAATGTTTGAACAAATTTAAAGGGAATAATTTTCAATTCCTATATTGTTACTTCAGGCCACAGACACAAGAATTGTTTTTAAATTATTCCAGCTGTTACTGCATAAGTTGTCTCTTTCTGTACAATGCCTCGACATGGATGAAAGCGATTCTTTGACATATACGCTTTTAACTGAAATTGTTCCATTAGTATGCTTTCAATATTTTTAATATGCATAACATAGCACTCTGATATGCATCCATCTCATTTACTATACCTTTGAGTTTTATGGCAGGGTTTGTGGGAGAAATTAAATGAAAACTTGGAAGTTTTATATTTTTATACAATCATTTATTCGGTGTTAGAGATTCAAATCTACTTTACAAGTAGAAAATGCTGAAAATTGACTCTTGTCACAGCCAAGTGTCTATCTGCCTGAATAATACAATCCCATCACTTTGTTTAAGAAGGAACTGCAGATGCTGGAAAATCAAAACTGCTGGAGAAACTCAGCGGGTGAGGCAGCATCTATGGAGCGAAGGAAATAGGCAACGTTTCGGGCTGAAACCCTTCTTCAGACTGAAGAATGGTTTCGGCCCGAAACGTTACCCATTTCCTTCGCTCCACTGATGCTGCCTCACCCGCTGAGTTTCTCCATTCCATCATTTTGTTCTCTTGCTGACAAGCCTGCCATGTTCACCCAATATTTCTTCTTCTCTCCAGATACCCAGCGTTTATCGTTTTGCAAAGTTGTGTGATCTAAAAATTAACCAATATAGTTCCAATCACATAATTACCAATCATCATCATGCTTTTAATAAAGTAATGAAAACTTCCAAATTCACAATTAACAGCTATCATAAATGCTTATAGCATAATCATAACTGCTAATTAAAGTATCAGCAAACATCAAACGTGTTTATTGCTGAGCTGTAATTGTTATTATCAACAGCAATCTGAAAATGCACAAGAAGTGTTGATATATTACAACATCAAAAATAAAATTATTTAGTCACTCTGATGTTTATCTACCTTTAAAATGCTATTTTTATTCAGTACATATTGATGCACTTCAAAATTATTTACATTAGATTTGACTTATGGGATAGTCTTTTTCACTTAGTATTATACTTATTCTTAATTATTAAGAATTCAAGGTTTAAGGTGAAGGAGAAAAGATCGAACAGGAATGAGGGGTAACCTTTCCACACAAAGGGTGGTGGGTGTATGGAACAAGCTGCCAGAGGAGATAGTTGAGGCAGGGACTATCCCAACGTTTAAGAAACAGTTAGACAGGTACAAGGATAGAAACATGGAAAAATAGGTGCAGGAGCAGGCCATTCAGCCCTTCCAGCCTTCCAGCCCGCCATTCAATATGATCATGGCTGATCATCTGGACAGGTTTGGAGGAATATGGAGCAATGAGGGAGGTGGGACTAGAGTAGCTGGGACATGTTGACCGGTGTGGGCAAGTGGGGCCGAAGTGCCTGTTTCCACGCTGTATCACTCTATGACTCTAATCATTCAGAATAATCATTTGGTTTTATCGTAATTTATATATCAGTAAATTTTAATTAAAATCTTCTGAACGTGTTTAAGAGAGATAAGATAATTTTGTCAAAGGACCGCAGAGGTGTTCAATAGTTGGCGTATTTGGCAATGCTGACGTAGTGTGACGTTAATATTGTCTCCAGTGTCAGCATAGTCACAAGCATCTAATGCAACCATCATTAAAAAAACATCCTTAGGTTTCATTGCAAAATGCCGGATTCCCGGGTTGAACGCCAACTATTGAACACCTTTGAAGACTGGACGATCATTTCACTGAACACCATCGCTCAGTCCGCCTAAACCTACCAGATCTCCCGGTTGCCAAACACTTTAACTCCCCCTCCCATTCCCACACTGACCTTTCTGTCCTGGGCCTCCTCCATTGCCAGAGTGAGGCCAAACGTAAATTGGAGGAACAGTACCTCGTATTTCGTTTGGGCAGCTTACACCCCAGTGGTATGAACATTGATATCTCTAACTTCAAGTAACCCTTGCATCCCATCTCTCTCCGTCCCTCCCCCACCCTAGTCATTGTACTCGTTTCAGTGTTGTCCTGGTGTGTTTCGTTATCGGTATAACTCGCTTTCACCTAGCCCACAGGCAACAATGGACCGTTTCCTTGATCGTTATTACTTTTTGCATATGTTTATTCATTTGTTCTACATCTCTCTCTCCCTCTCTCTCCCCATAATCACAGTCCATATTTCTAGTTTCCCTTTTCCCTGGCTCTCAGTCTGAAGAAAGATCTCACCCTGGAACGCCACCTAATGGACGATTCCGTTGCCTGATAACAGCTGGGAAGAAACTGTCCCTGAATCTGGAGGTGTGCGTTTCCACACTTCTATACTTTTGCCTGATGGGAGAGGGGAGAAGAGGGAGTGGCCTGTGTGCGACTCGTCCTTGACTATGCTGCTGGCCTTGCCGAGGCAGCGTGAGGTATCAATGGAATCAATAGAAGGGAGGTTGGTGTGTATCATGGCCTGGCCTGTGTCACAATTCTCTGCAATCTCTTACAGTCTTGGTTGGAGCTGTTCCCAAACCAAGCTGTGATACATCCTAATAAAATACTTTCTCTGGTGCATCTGTAAGAAGGAACTACAGATGCTGGTTTACACAGAAGATGGACACAAAATACAGGAGTAACTCAGCAGGACAGGCAGCATCTCTGGGTAGAAAGAATAAGTGATGTTTCGGGTCGAGACCCTTCCAGTCCAAACCGTGACTCATTCCTTCTATCCAGAGATACTGCCTGTCCCACTGAGTAATTCCAATATGTTATAAACTAGCATCTGCAGTTCCTTCCTATGCGATGAGACTGTTACATGCTTTCATCAGCCCGACAAATAAAGAAATCACTTTCAAAATGAATTCTGTAGAATTAATTGGTTCAGGTGAAACATCAATTCTCCACAGGTACACAAAAATGCTGGAGAAACTCAGCGGGTGCAGCAGCATCTATGGAGCAAACGTTGCCTATTTCCTTCACGCCATAGATGCTGCTGCACCCGCAGATTCTCCAGCATTTTTTGTGTTTCCTTCGCTCCATAGATGCTGCTGCACCCGCTGAGTTTCTCCAACATTTTTGTGTACCTTCGATTTTCCAGCATCTGCAGTTCCTTCTTAAACAATTCTCCACAGGTGCTGCCTACCCTGCTGAATATTTACAGTATTTTTTTGCTTTTCCTTCAAAAAACGATCACTATTATATTCTGCAAGAAATCATGCAAGGCGGCAAATAAATGTTTCCTGAACAATTACAGAGATTGTTGGAGATTACTCTCTCATTCAAGAGAGTAATTTAAAATAGTTCGACTGTTTATAGAAACCACACCTTAATGTGCGCACAATTAAATCCCAAATACAATTACTGAATACAATCAGTTTCCAGCTTTCAAACAATAAGCTCCAAGTCACAATTTAGGATTACCTCATGGCTGTGTATTTTGATAAGATTTGGGAAAATAACACAGGAACAGAACTAACATTCCTGCCTTTGGCAATGATTTGGTTTATTAATGCATCAATCACAGAGGGGACCTTAATTTCACAAACGTTTACTGTGAACGTTCTTATCAGGATATCACACAATGATTGCTTCCAGTAATGTGAATTCTAATCCAAATCCTCAATAAGAAACTGAAACAGGGATCCCAACAAATGGGGCTTTATTAAGTTTGTAGAAAGGAACTGGAGATGCTGGTTTACACCAAAGATAGACACAAAAAGCTGGAGTAACTCAATGGGACAGGCTGCATCTCTGGAGAGAAGGAACGGATGACATTTCAGGTCAAGACCCTTCTTCAGACTCGGTTTTTTCATAGAAACATAGAAAAGTGGTGCAGGAGTAGGCCATTCGGCCCTTCGAGCCAGTGCCGCTATTCAATATGATCATGGTTGACCAAAATCAGTACCCTGTTCCTGCTTTCTCCCCATACCCCTTGATTCCGTTAGCTTTAAAAGCCCATACAGTATCTATAAAGAGCTATTTTTTTCAGACAGGTTTTGTTTGGGTTTGGGTTCTGCGGCTGCCATTAAACTGACCATCCCCTGGCCAAAGCTAAATGTGCCCTTCCTTCCCCTCCCGCTCTCTGCAAGTGCTGTGGCAGATCAGAAATGCATGCGATCCAGACAAGTCACATTGACAGTAAACTGTGAAAGTGAGTGAAAAAACAAGTACATCTTCACACGGAGGATGTGGAACCCTTGCATGGAGGGCAGGAGCCAAATCTACTGATTTATAGCACAAGATGTTTTATAGAAATTGCACCAAGTAACTTTATGGCTCACATTTTAAAAACGAATTCAATTATTTCCTCAATTTTCAACCAAATCCTATAAATTCAAGATTATATGATCTTTCCTTTGTATAACACAATTTACCTCCTGCATCTCAAGTAAACATTCCTGGTTAAATTCAATACAGTCTAACAGTTAAGTAAATAACTCGACATTGGGAAATTCGAGCATTTAATTAGATGGCTTTCTGGCAGTGCCCACATGGAACTGCTTTGCTTCAGTCCAACACTTAACAATATCTTTCAAACATTTATCGTCAGCATAATTTTGTAAAACTGAATTTTTCATAAAATACAAAGGTACCTTATAATCCCCTCAGAGATTGTTAGCAGCACAAACCGAAATAAAATCTTAAAGCAAATTGGGCAAAAGGTTACAATGTTATTTCACATTTACATGTAAAATGAGTTGATTAAAAATCACCCAATATCATACAATTGAACAGACATTTCATGCAACCAGTCTTTTGTGGTGCCCAGTTTTCTATCATTCCCAAGATAGAGGGAGTTATTCCTTTATTCCCCATGCAATGCAAAGATGTGTGTTTTCAAAATCCAGTCTCAGGAAGGCAAAGACTGCACCGAGTAAAGTGAAACCCGGGCAGTCAAAAGTACCATGACTATGGTGGAGTTTGTACCTCCTGTGATGTGTGAGCAAACTGTTTAGAATTTCAAAGAAGCAGAGTTGTTATCAGTCCAGAGGGACTGGAGTTTAATCGGAAGCAATGTTTCTGCATGGTCACTCTGTCTGCACCGTGTAGATTGAAACCAGATACTGCCATTAAAGATTACAATGACTTTCTCATTAACACACACTGGGTGCTAGTTCTCCCAGAGGTGTTGTTTGAACACAGCCCATGACAAATAAGGCAAAGAGAAAAAAAATCTCCCTCCAAACTGGGGAAGCTGCAAAGTTAGCCTCTACATAATAGTCTCCAATTCCTTAGAAAGACTAACTCTTAGGTGATTTAGAAAGCGGACTCCATGATTTAAGTTAGTACAACTTAAAGCTGCAACAGATTGTTTTTTTTTTTACACACACAGTCAGGATTGTTTAGCAGTTTCAAGACTTGTGCAATCAAATCAAAGCACAATGCGTTTTGCAAACCCTACAGAAAATGCAAGGTTCCAACATAGTTAAATAAACATTCTTTACCCTTTTAAATCTCCTGCCCTACAGAAGTGCATGAGCCAAATCAACTTCTGCAAGCTGCAGCTTTAAATCACAGCTGAAAACTTTCATTAGACACCACCATTCTGCTCCCTCAAATGCAACACCGCTGATTTCATTCCTTTAACTTTTATATCTGAGCAGTTCATGAAACTCTCTTTAAAAAACGAGCCCTTCAGCATAAAAGCAAGACTTACCCGTTCCAGTAGCTTCTGCTGTACACACAGCATGGAAACCTTGACGTGTTGTAACAGGGTGGGACCAACTCCTCAATCTCAACTGACCAACAGCAAGGGATATTTGCTCAACCTGAAACCAAAGAGGTTGCCCATCAATCACAGTTGCTTACCTCATATGCCGACCTGCTGTCAGACTCTTTTAATCCTCCTCACCCCAACAAATTATCTCTCTCTGAGACTTTTCTATGAGCACAACCCCCCCAGTAAACTGCTTCCCCTCAATTTCAAATCTCTCTATGGCCAAGCAGACCCCATGGATTACATGATGTCATGAGTGTTTCTAATATTCTAATCCAGTAATATTTGCCATGACCTATATATCAGACCCTGGAACAGGAAGCTAATGAAATTATTATTTTTTTACATCTAGATTCTCCTGGAGTTCTTACTTTTAGAATTCCAATCATAAAAACCACCCCTCCCCCCAAATTTGAACAGCAATACTTCCCTCAAATGGGCAAGTTTTAAAAATATTTTAAATATTAAAGAGAGAAAATAAATCCAGACCACAGGTGAAAATAGACAGGAAAGGAAATGGTTAAAGTTCTGATTTATTGCAATGAATGAAATAAAACATATTGCTGTTACAACAGGCAAAGAAAAATTACCGTTCTACAAAGCTTCACTATTTAGCTTAATAACTTCTTACCACTATTTCAAATCTTGTGTACTTTAATCCATCTGTTGGTCCAAATAAAATATTTGAAAATGTTATTCTATCCCGATTCTCGGGGACCAATTATGTGCTGAGAGTCTTTTGGAATGCAGGGTCCCCACAGACAGTCAGCAACAATATCGCAGATGGTCAGCAAGCAATCACTTCTCCGAGTGCTGAATTGTAGTTCAGCAAGATTAGAAGGAAACTTCTAAATTAGTCTCAGATGCCCCTCCACCACACTGCTGGAGGTTGGAGCTTCTGATCAACATTTCCTCAACATTGGCAAATTGTATGAAACCTGTAAAAGGAAATGACAAACTTTTTTTTTTTTTTTTTTTTTTGCAGAAAATGTTACTCGGTCTATAATGTTAAATGACTCAAGGACAGGGATCCGTGCTAACTATGGCACTGCGTTTATGAAAAGAAACACTTACATCACATACTGAGACTAACTTTACATTCAAACTGTGCAGCTGCCAATTTTACATGCTATCAGACAAGTGAGATATGTTGAGTAGAACTGAAATCTCCGGTAAAAAATATCTATATTGCTGTGAATATATTTTAAGCATTCCTATTGAAAATTTAATATTTTGCTGGGTTATCATGATTCATAAACTGTATCTTTGTAATACTGTCGCACTGAATCAGTGAAATCATAATTAATTTGCCAAATGTTTTATAAGGCATGCAGTTAAAGAATTCTGATTCAAAGTATTCAATCCATTGCCTCATTTGAATGGTAGTTTTGTCTAGGTCCCAGGTCATCCACCTGAATCACAGATGCAAAGACTTGTGATTCAGGGGACACTCAGGAGGTGTGGGTCATCATTGGTTTGAAAGGCTAAAGTATCTTTATTTATGCCTTTCGCTGTAAGTAATCCTGAGGTAGAACATAAACCTCAGCCAGAATATTAAAAAAAACAGAGAATGATAAACAGAGCAGATGCCATTTTAAAAGGAAATAGTGTGCTTTGTGTAGTATCTACTGTTGACACGATCGAAGCTGTTGCTTGCAATGGGTCTTGATGGCTTTCCCAGTAAGATGTTACACGGGTGCCCTGATCATAGATCGGAGAACATAGAGCAGTACAGGTCAGGAAGAGGCCCTTTGGCCCACAATGTTTGCACTGAACGTATTGCCAAGTTAAACCAGCATCCACTGCCCGCATACGAACCGCAAGAAATTGCAGCAAATTGTGGACGCAGCCCAGACCATCACATAAACCAACCTCTCTTCCATTGACTCCATTTATACGTCATGCTGCCTCGGCAAGGCCAGCAGCATAATCAAGGATGAGTCGCTCCCTCTGCTCCCCTCTCCCATCGGGCAAAAGGTCCAGAAGTGTGAGAACACACGCCTCCAGATTCAGGGACAGTTTCTTCCCAGCTGTTATCAGACAACTGAACCATCCTACCACAACTGGAGAGCAGTCCTGAATTACTATCTACCTCATTGGCGACCCTCAGACTATCTTTGATCAGACTTTGCGGAGTCAGGGGATATGGGGAGGAAGGCAGGAACGGGGTACTGATTGTGGATGATCAGCCATGATCCCATTGGATGGCGGTGCTGGCTCAAAGGGCCGAATGGTATACTCCTGCACCTATTGTCTAAATGGATCGACTGTAATCATGTATTGTCTTTCTGCTGAAGATAGTTACAAAAAGCAGGAGTAACTTAGCAGGACAGGCAGCATCTCTGGAGAGAATGAATGGGTGACGTTTCGGGTCGAAGGGGCTCTCCAGAGATGCTGCCTGTCCCGCTGAGCTACTCCAGATTTTTGTGTCAATCTTCGGTTTAAACCCGCATCTGCAGTTCCTTCTTACACATTGTCTTTCTGCTGACTGGATATCAAGCAACAAAAGCTTTTAACTGTACCTCAGTACACATGACAATAAACTAAACTGAACTGATGAACCATATCCCTCCATTCCCAGTATGTCCATGTACCTATCTGAAAGCCTCGTATATGTCTCTACCGGATTTGCCTCCAACACCACTCCTGGCAGTGCGCTCCAGCTATCCACCACACCCTGGGTAAAAACCTCAAAGCATCAAAGGTACGAGGTTCAGATACCAGTGGTGGATAGCTGGAACACACTGCTAGAACAACAGAGAAAACGCAGGAAGAACTCAGCAGGTCAAGCAGCAAAGACAGACACAAAATGCTGGAGTAACTCAGCGGGCCAGGCAGCATTTCTGGAGAGAAGGAATGGGTGATGGTTCGGGTCGAGACCCTTCTTCAGACTGTCAGGGGAGAGGGAGACATGGAAGGGTAAGGTGTGAAAATGGGAGATCAAAGGGTATGTGGATCAAGGGAAATGTAGAATAGATCATTGTTAGCTTGGGGAAGGTGACAACGAGGCATACAAAGATAAAATTTAATCAGGAGGACAGTCAAACTAGTCGGAAAACAAGGATGGGGTGAGATGGAGAGAGAGGATGGAGGGTTACTTGAAGTTAGAGAAGTCAATATTCATACTACTGGGGTGCAAACTGTTTACGTGAAATATGTTGTTCCTCCAATTTGTGCTGGGCCCCACTCTGACAGTGGAGGAGGCCCAGGACAGAAAAGTCAGTGCGGGAATGGGAGGGGGAGTTAAAGTGTTCAGCAACCGGGAAATCAGATAGGTCTAGGCGGAATAAGCGGAGGTGTTCAACAAAATGATCGCTGAGCCTGGGCTTGGTCTCGCCGATATACTGGAGCAACTGTAGACAACTATAACAGGCAACAATTGTAGAGGCAAAGGGTATAAATGGATGAATGTGGATGAGATTCTGCATCGGGACTGAAAGGGAACAGGAACGTTTGCCAGTGTGAAGCAGAACATTGGTGGGGAGTTTAGAGGCCGGTAGGTGACAAGTTGAACCTGGTGGAGAGAGGCTGATGGAACCAGTTGAGGGAAGGGTATAAGAGAGATGAGCAAAGGAAGAAGAAAAGGGAGAAAACTTGGACAGAGTGGATGTGGAGAGGATGTTTCCACTAGTGGGAAAGTCTCAGAATAAAAAGACGTTCTTTTAGGAAGGAGATGAGGAGGAATTCATTGCCACCGAAGGCTGTGGAGGCCAAGTCAATGGATATTTTTAAGGCAGATAGATAGATTCTTAATTAATGCGGGTGTCAGGTGTTATGGGGAGAAGGCAGGAGAATGGGTTTGAGGGGGAGAGTTAGATCAGCCATGATTGAATGGTGGAGTAGACTTGATAGGCCGAAGCCTTAATTCTGCTCCTATTACTTACGAACATGAAAACTCTGTTGTCAAATGAGTGTGTGAGCGTCAGGGAAATAGGTTACCTGTAATTAAATAATTCAATGTCTATATCATAGGGTTGTGAGATACCCCATCCACCCCCAGCATCACATCAGAGGGATTGATTTCATTTGGTTGAATTGTCAATAATCCAATCAAACCAATAGTTTGTCAAGAAGGGTTGTTCTTCATATTACCTCAAGAATTCACAAAATAATAATTCTTAGCTCCATTCTGTTGGCCAACATCTACAACACCTACCAGAGAGATGAGATCAGACCTACACATGCACTGACAAAATGTAGATCTGGTTTTCATCATTTCTTTCATGATGTAATGTTGAGGCTCTACAAGGTGCTGGTACATTTGGAATATTGTGAGCAATTTTGGGCACCATATCTGAGGAAGGATGTGCTGGCTCTGGAGAGGGTCCAGAGGAGGTTTACACGAATGATCCCTGGAATGAGTAGGTTAAACTATGATGAGCGTTTGTCAGTACTGGACCTGTACCCGCTGGAGTTTAGAAGAATGAGGGGGGGACCTAATTGAAACATACAGAATAGTGAAAGGCTTGGATAGAGTGGATGTGGAGAGGATGTTTCTGCTAGTGAGAGAGTCCAGGACTAGAGGTCATAGCCTTAGAATTAAAGGACATTATTTTAGGAAGGAGATGATGAGAAATTTCTTCAGTCAGAGGGTGGTGAATCTGTGGATTCATTTTCCACAGAAGGCTGTGGAGGCCAAGTCAGTGGATAGCTTTAAAGCTGAGATAGATAGATTCCTGATTAGTACAGGTGAATGAATGAATAAGTTTATTGGCCAAGTATGTATACATACAAGGAATTTGCCATGGTGCTCCGCTCGCAGGTAACAACATGATATACAATAAACCATTAAGAATAAAACATAAAACATTAAAACATTAAGAATAAAACATTACAGTTTTTACATGTGAATGAAATAAAATACCAGAGCAAAAGGTGGCTGCAGATTTTTGGTTGCTGAGTAGAGCTACTGATCGTGGAAAAAAAAGCTGTTTCATTTCTGGCTGTGGCAGCTTTGACAGTCCGGAGTCGCCTTCCAGAGGGAAGTGATTCAAAATCACTCAAAAAGTGATTCCCTGGCGGTCTAGGTGCTGAAGGATAAAGTGCAGGCCTAGGTTGACAGCATCATCCACAGATCTATTGGCCTGGTATGCAAACTGCAGGGGGTCCAACAGGGGGTTTGTGATATTTTTCAGATGAGACAGCTCAAGTCTTTCAAGGGTCTTCATGATTTCAGAGGTCAGTGCGACAGGCCTGTCGTCATTAAGACCAGTAATCCCTGTCTTTTTGGGTACAGGGACAATAGTGGAGACTTTGAAGCAGGCAGGGTCAGTACGGGTTTGCAGGGACTGATTTGCAGGGACTGGAGTCAGGCTGTAAGTAGGTGTGATTTGGTGATTCGGGAGGGGGGCTAGGGGTTATGTTTCTGTTTATCGAACCTGCAGTAGAACTCGTTCAGGCCGTTGGTCAGCTGACGATTGTCCAAGCAACCGTGGTTTTTCCTTTTGTAGCTGGTGATTTCTTGCAAGCCCTTCCAAACTGAAGATGAGTCATTAGGTGAGAACTTCCTCCTCAACTTCTCACGAGTCCCTTCCCTTGGCAGCTTCTGATTCCTCTTCTCAGCTTGTACTTGGCCTGCCTGTAGAGGTCTGCATCCCCGCTCCTGTAGGCCTCATCTTTAGACTGGCGGAGCTGTCTGAATTCTGCTGCAAACCAGGGCTAGTCATTGTTCACTCTCCAATTTCAATAGTGACGGCTGCCATATAATATATCTAAAAAAAGACACAAAGTGCTTGTGTAACTCAACTAGTCAGGCAGCATCTTTGGAGAACATGGAAAGGAGTCATTTCTGGTCGGGACTTTTCTTCAGCCTAAAGAATAGTCAACTTACAGTATATTCTCCAGAGATGATGCATGGCCCACAGAGTTAAGGGGCTGTCCCACTGCGGCAACCTAATCCACGAGTTCTGACGAGTTTGCCCTCGACTCATACTCGCAGCATGGTCGACACAAGGTCCTAGGAGGTCTTTATAACTCTCCTTCATGTTCGAGAGTAGTCGCCGCGTACTCAATGCCTCAGCTAGGTCACGGCATATTTTTCAACATGCTGAAAAATGTCCGCGAGTAAAAAAAGGTTCGCCATGGAAAAAAATCGATACTGTTTTTACTCGTAGGTTTAGGCAAAGTAGGTTGGCATGTTATTCGTAGGTAATCGAGGGTAGTCAAAGGTAATTGTAGATAGTCTTCAACATAGTCAAAGGAGGTCTTCAACATGACATTTTTCCAAACTCTCCTAAACTCTTCTAAACTCGCGAATTAGGTCGCCCAAGTGGGACAGCCTCTTTACACCAGCACTTTGTGTCTTTTTTTGTAAACCAGCTTCTGCAGTTCCTTCTGTATATACAAATTATTTATATTCATGCCACACGATACATACAGTTTCAAAAGGTACCTTTATATGTGTAGAATACAAACTGTGTGAAGAGGATCTCTGTCATTTCCACACCATCTCAAATGTTTGAAAATATATATTTTAAACTGTTTTATCGAAGTAATCAGATCACATCAGATCAATTTTCACCACGTCTCCCATTGATATCCCATCAAAATATCTCCTCTCAATGATTAAACAAGCAAACAAGATTTTGCAAATCGTATTAAACTAGGCTACGAAGCAGAAGACAGGCAGGTGAACAAATAAATATCAGACTGAACCTGATCAGTCTGAAGAAGGGTTTCAGCCTGAAACATTGCCTATTTCCTTCGCTCCATAGACGCTGCTGCACCCTGCCGCTGAGTTTCTCCAGCATTTTTGGCTACCTTCGATTTTCCAGCATCTGCAGTTCCTTCTTAAACAAATAAATATCAGTTACCTGCAAGACCAACTCAGACTGGGCGATCGTTTCGCTGAACGCTTACCTCAGTACGCCTTGGCCTACGCGATTACCCAGGTGCCAAACATTTTAACTCCCCTTCCATTCCCAGATGGACCATCCTGTCCTGGGCCTCCTCCATTGTCAAATTGGAGGAGCAGCTCCTCATATTTTGCTTGGGCAGCTTACAGCCCAGCGGTTTGAATACTGATTTCTCTAATTTCAAGTAAACCTTGCATTCCCTTTCTCTGTGTCCCTCCCCCACCCTAGTCGTCTTGCTAGTTTTACTGTTCTTATCTCTTCATTATCACCTCCTCCACAGCCAACAATGGACCATTGTGGGCTCATTGGCCATCTTTGATTTGGTGCCGGCTTTGATTTGTTCTGTACCTTTTCATATCTCTAGTTTCTCTCTCTCCTGACTCAGTTTGAAGAAAGATCTCGACCCGAAACGTCACCTATTCCTTCTCTCCAGAGATGCTGCCTGATCCGCTGAGTTACTCCAGCATTTTGTGTCTATCTTCGGTGTAAACCGGCATCTGCAGTTCCTTCCTACACATTATTCTGCACTCTGTTTTCTCTCTCTTTAGGCACCACCTATCGTTATAGACAGTCATGGAGTGATACAGTGTGGAAACAGGCTCTTCAGCCAACATGTCCCAGTTACACTAGTCTCACCTGCCCGCGTTTGGTCCATTTCCCTACAAACCTGTCCTATCCATGTACGTGTCTAACTGTTTCTTAAATGTTGGGATATTCCCTGCCTTAACTACCTCCTCTGGCAGCTTGATCCATACACCCACCACTCTTTGTGTAAAAAAGTTACCCCTCCGATTCCTATAAAATGTTTTCCCCTTCACCTTAAAAGCTATGTCCTCTGGTCCTCGATTGACCTAATCTGGGAAAGGGACTGTTCATCTACCCGATCTATTCCTCTCAAGATTTTATAGAAACATGGAAAATAGGTGCAGGAATAGGCCATTTGGCCCTTCGAGCCAGCACTGCCATTCAATATGATCACGACTGATCATCCCCAATCAGTACCCCGTTCCGCTTTCTCCCCATATCCCTTGATTTTGTTAGCCCTAAGAGCCATATCTAACTCTCCCTTGAATACATCCAGTGAATTGGCCTCAACTGCCTTCTGTGCCACAGAGTCACAACTCACTGGGTGAAAACGGTTTTCCTAGAACTGAACACAATACTCTAAATGAAGCCTCACCAAAGTCTTATACAACTGTAACATGACCTCCCAACTTCTATACTCATATATACTGTTCTAGTATAAAATATGTTTTGCCCGGATAGCTGCAAAATTAATTTTTCACTGTGCCTTAGTACACATGACAAGAACAAACCAATAAACCATATAACCATATAACAATTACAGCACGGAAACAGGCCATCTCGACCCTTCTAGTCCGTGCCGAACCCATATTCCCCCCTAGTATGGTGCCATCCTCACCTTGGTGCCATTTATGTTATGTTGTGTCGTGGACTTTCTGTGTTTGTGCTTTTTTTTAATTTTTAAATTTTTAATTCAATTTCAATTTTATTTTTAATATGTTGTATTATTTATTTATTATTTATTTTTATTATTTTTTTGTGATTTTTTTATGATACTGCCTGTAAGGGAAATTCATTTTGTTGTCTCAAATTGAGACAATGACAATAAATTTGAATACAATACAATACAATAGTCCCATATACCTGCGCTCAGACCATAACCTTCCATTCCCTTCCCGTCCGTATAACTATCCAATTTATTTTTAATTGTGATTAATCACGAGTCAGAAATGTTGACATTACAGCAACTTTTATATCAATATCCAAAACTCTTTAAAGTCCTTCCTTCAAAACCTCCATCCCAGACACAACGACAGCTTCTTCCCATGAGCGGTAGCTCTATTTATCAGCCGCTCTACACCACTACGCTCTGGTCTGTTAAACAAACACTTGTGAACTCTCCAAGTCCACTTTAGATATCTACACGTGCAATACATAACAAAGCTGCCCCTTGTTACACTTGCTCTTTATTTTTACATTTTTTAATTTATAATGTTTTTTTTAATTATCTGCTGTATATTGTGTTTTTACCATGTGCGAGCCAAGCACCGTCAAATTCCTTGTTTGTGAACATACTCGGTCGATAAATCTACATTTTTCATGATCTCCATTCCCTTTGTCCTGTTTTCACACCCTACATTTCCTTATCTACGTATCTCCCTCTCCCGTGACATCAGTCTGAACAAGGGCCTCAACCCGAAATGTCACCCATTCCTTCCATCCAGAGATGCTGCTTGTCCCGCTGAGCTACTCCAGCATTTTGTGTCTAAATTGATTCTGATACTGATTCTAAACAAATATTTTAAACAGATTGCGTAGCATGCAATTAGGAGTGCTGATGACTAACGAGGACTTCATCGTCCTAAATCAGGCAATCGTCCTATTTCAAAATGAAGCAAACCTCTATTCCAAACTGTGGTCCATTTTCTATCAAGTTGTAAATCACATACTGCAGACAAGGTCATTATGTCATTTTCCAGGTCAATGAAGGAGGAATTTTCTATGAATCCGAATACGTTTGTCAAATGCAGTGCTCAGCAAATAAGTTAAAGCAAAAAGTTCCCTAAAAAAAGCAGTAGAAAAGAGACTGTTCGGAATAAGTGTTCAGTACTTAATTGTGAGCCAATGAACAGGTTAAAAGATTGTCAGGAATTCTGGTGAAGTAAGTTAACAACTGAATTCTAAACTTCGAGATGAAATTCGGAGTCTTTTGCATTTTTCAATATTATAGTAGGCATTGCTTCAATTTAAAAGGTTTATATTTAGGGAGATTTATTGAAACGGACAATTTCCCCATTAGATCTCATCACCATCAATGGCATCATGTGCTAAGATTGTAAGACAATTATTACACAAAGGTAATAATTAATATGACAGCAACAAAGAGCCAGGAATCTCCACAACCAGAATACATATGTTTGCGTCATTAGTGTTCATTTATGCTTATGTACACTGTGTATATGCATCAGACAACATACATACTTGCATAATGGCAAATAAAAATATTAGGCTTACAGTTGTAGAAACTACAATCAGTGTGAAGAAGGGTCCCGACCCGAAACATCACCTATTCCTTCTCACCAGAGATGCTGCCTGTCCTGCTGAGTTACTCCAGCATTTTGTGCCTATCTTCAATATAAACCAACATCTGCAGTTCCTTTTTTTAAATTCCAAAATAGACTTTATTCAAGTAAATAAATAGATACAATACAGGGTCCATGCAAAAAACCTCGGAGGCTCCACATGCATTCAATACTGTTTACCCAAATCACAATTTTACCCCACACCCTTGCCACTCATGTGGCCCCCTAGGGTGATATCCCTTCCCTTATTTGGGGGGCGCCTCCACCACACCCTGCCTCCCCCCCCCCCCCCCCCCCATGTCCAGCAGCGGAAGGACCCTAGACTGTGGTCCTCCCACACCGAGCCTTGGCGTTGGCTGCACCGAGCTTCAGTGCGTCCCTCAGCACGTACTCCTGCAGTTTGCAGCAGGCTAGTCGGCAACATTCCCCGATGGACATCTCGCTCCGCTGGGAGGTCAACAACGCTCGGGCAGACCAAAGGGCGTCTTCCACTGAGTTGATGACCTTCCAGCAGCATTTGACGTCCGTCTCCGAATGTGTCCCTGGGAACAGTCCGTAAATCACAGAGTCCTCTGTGACGGAGCTGGTTGGAATAAATTGTGACAGGGACCCTTACAGACCCTTCCAGACTCTCTTTGTGAATCCACACTCTGCAAAGATGTGGACAACCGTCTCATCTCCATAGCAGCGGTCACGAGGGCAGCGTGCGCTGGTAGTGAGGTTCCAACGGTGCAGGAAGGTTCTGACTAGGAGGACTCCCCTCACCGCCAGCCAAGCCGGGTCTTGGTGGTGCGTTCTGGCGATGAGGCATTTCACCAGACAAGTTCCTTCCTACACAGTCTAAATTACCTTCAGTTCCCCATTTAACTCTGCAGTCACTTTGGAGCCGTCTCTATTTATCGTTTGGCTCCATGCTTTTACTCAAATGCAATTGTTTTGTTCCTCTTGTAGATAAAGAGCTAAGATGTCTGGCTCCTGGTGTAGACTGTCACAGTGACATCCCCCCCTCCTTACTGTTTTCACTCAGAATGAATTAGGAATGAAAGAAAGAGCACAGCACAAAATAAACAAGTAGTTTTAACTTCCCACTGCAGACATGAAGGTTTATGCTGAGTCCAAAAGCACCCAGAATGGTGTAAATCAGAAAATGCTTGAAAGATTATCAGATAAGGCCAGTTTCTGTCCCCTTGCCTTTAAAAGTCAAGTTGTGTCCCTTTTGTTGAGGCAAATGAATTCACTGATTTAAATTACTGACGGGATCTGATTTCCTTTGATCTAAAAAAAGTGGCTTGTTTCATTCTTAAAAATAATATACATCCAATAGATATGTAGAGTTTAACTAATCTCATCGAAGACTTAAGATAGACACAAAAAGCTGGAGTAACTCAGTAACACAGCGGGTCAGGCAACATCTCTGGAGAAAAGGATTAGGTGATGTTTCGTGTCGAGACCCTTCTTCAGATCACATTTCATCTGCTATCAGCTGTTCCTTCCTACACATGTTATCTGCATCAGTTTAAACCAGCATCTGCAGTTCCTTCCCACTCATTAATGGCTCCTTGTAAATTTAGTGTGCACTGCACTCTAATCATGTCTAAAGGTTTTGGCTTAGTCTGTGCTGCACATTCGGATAATTTGTCTGAATCGAGGATCACCATCTAATCAGACCTGCAAAAAGGAAAATTGCCCCATTACCAGAATTCTCAAACAAGCACCAACACATAGCTTGCGTGGGGCTAGGAAGCACACAGCTGGTGTACAGCTGGTGTCAGCAATACTGGACAGGTTTAGTTTAGTTTAGTTTATTGTCACGTGTACCAAGGTACAGTGAAAAGCTTTTGTTTTGAGCTAACCAGTCAGCAGAAAGACAATACATGATGACATTCGATCCAATTACAGTGTGTCGTTACATGATAAGGGAATAACGTTTAGTGCAAAGTAAAGCCAGTAAAGTCTGATCAAGGATAGTCCGAGGGACACCAATGAGGTAGATAGCAGTTCAGCACTGCTCTCTGGTTGTGCTAGGATGACTCAGTTACCTGATAACAGCTGGGAAGAAACTCTCCCTGAATCTGGAGGTGTGCGTTTTCAGACTTCCATACCTTGTGCCTGATGGGAGAGGGGAGAAGAGGGAGTGGCCAGGGTGCGACTCGTCCTTGATTATGCTGCTGGCCTTGCCGAGGAGTAAACTGATTCAATAGAAGGAAGGTTGGACAGGGCCCTGGAGACAGCTGCAGCATGGAAAAGACCACCTACCTTCACCTTCTGTATTATACATTTAGAAAGTCTGGAAAGACATACAACTTTCACCATGGTCAATTCCATAATACAAGGCTCGTGTTCTCTGGGCTGTTCGCAAGCAAATATCAACTGTTGCTGGAAGATTAACAACTCAGTGAAAGGCACCCTTTGTTTTGCTCCAAAAATTGCCATGTGCTGTTGCCAGGAGCTGCCTCTGGTCTGTTATTATGGACGGGCACATTCCAAGGTCCAAGACATTTGCTGAGAGACAAGTTGAAGCTTGGTACAGATGAAGGGTCACGACCCGAAACGTTACCCATTCCTTCTCTCCAGAGATGGTTCCTGTCCCGCAGAGTTGCCCCAGCATTTTGTGTCTATCTCTTGTGGCAAGGACTCACTGGAGAAAGGCCACTACTTATGCCCTCCAACCCCCTAGCATTGAGCACTGGAACGCAGGAACCATTGTAAAACAAAACCCTTGGAATGATTGTGCCAGAAATGAATGCATCATTAATCACTCATGCGATGGAAATGGAGAGAAACACCACGCATGCATTGTACATAAGCTGCAATAATTGTGCTGCATAATACCTACAGTAATATTTGTAATATAACTTTGAAAGTTTCGGGAATAAAATGCATTTACAAAAATACATCGTGAAGTAAAAGTTAAGCACTAAAATTCATGTAAAAATGTCTGTGCCTGTCCCACTTGGGTGATTTTTTAGGCAACTACAGGCGACTAGTTTGTCGCCACATGTTCGCTGGTGGTCGCCGTTAGTAATCTCAGTTGTGCAAAAAGTCGTAACGTCGCCGCTAAATTTTCAACGTGTTGAAAATTTTTCGGTGACAGTGGGTTTGAGGGTTTGACGCCAATGAGCATCCCTTGACTTCTCCTGATGTAGGTGCTGTTGTAAATTGTCGCCAGGATGACGTAGGTTGTTGCCGGTTTTTCGGCGACCTGCTACGATTATGACGATTACGAGTCTGAAGAAGGGTTTTGGCCCGAAACGTCGCCTATTTCCTTCGCTCCATAGATGCTGCTGCACCCGCTGAGTTCCTCCAGCATTTTTGTGTAACTTCGATTTTCCAGCATCTGCAGTTCCTTCTTAAACACAATTATGACAGTCATCGGCAGTTGCCTAAAAAATCGCCGAGTGGAACAGCCCCATTATTTGACTCTTTGGACTTGAAATGGATGAAAAATAAATTATCTATGTAATCTAAATGTCGCCCCAAACCGTCAACTATTCCTTTTCTCCAGAGATGCTGCCTGACCCGCTGAGTTGCTCCAGCGTTTTGTGTCTATCTTCAGATTAAAACAGCATCTGCAGTTCCTCCTACACATGTATATTCTGTTTTGTCAATTAGCGAAATGAGGCATCCTGATGTGTCCTGGACTTTACAAAAACAGTCTGAATGGCACAATGTGGGGTATGACATTTTGCATTTATTGTTATGTTTCTAGATTCTCATTGTTTGGAAAAGTAAGCTTCCCCATGTACAAACTGACCTCCGCTACACTCTGTGGGCTCCAATTACATTGTATAATATTATATCTTACACTGCTATTCAAATTATATGAAGATCGACACAAAATGCCGGAGTAACTCAGTGACAGGCAGCATCTCTGGAGAGAAGGAATGGGTGATGTTTTGGGTCGAAACCCTTCTTCAGACTGAGAGTCAGGGGAGAGGGAGTTACAGAGATAAGGAAGGGCAAGGTGTTAAAACGAGACATCAAAGGGGACGAGGCTCAAGGAAAATGTAGAATAGATCACTGTTAGCTAGGGGAAAGGTGACAACAAAGCAAACAGAGATAAAATGTAATTCAGTCTGAAGAAGGGTTTCGGCACGAAACGTTGCCTATTTCCTTCTCTCTATAGATGCTGCTGCACCCGCTGAATTTCTCCAGCATTTTTGTGTACCTTCGATTTTCCAGCATCTGCAGTTCCTTCGTTAACACTTTAAAATGTAATCAGGACAGTGAGACTGGTCGGAGGACTAGGATGGGGGAGGGATGGAGATAGAGGGATAAAGGATGGGTTCGAGAAGTCAATATTCATACCGTTGGGTTGTAAGCTGCCCAAGCAACATTTTAGGAATCCATGTGTAGTTTTATAACAAGAGAAATGACTTTCACTGGAGGGAATCTGGAATGTTGATTTGTAAACTGTGAATGGAGGTTATATTAACGCTTGGCTGAGCCCACTCAATCACGATGGTGGTAGGGCCATCATGAATAGCATAATGACTGGAAATACTTTGAATAGGACCCACGGCCAAGGTCTTGAATCTGTGCACATGCGCTTACACCTGTATGCTCCAATATGGATCCAAAGTTGAGGGGGGTTGGGCCTACAGTGGAAACGGTGAGTAGAACAGTTGCCTCACAGCAGCTGGGAAATATGTAGTTTAGTTTATTGCCACATGCACTGAGGGACAGTGAAAATCTTTTGTTGCGTGCTATCCAGTCAGTGGAAAGACAATATATGATTACACTCAGACCATTCATTCACAGTGTATCACAGTCACATGATAAAGGTATAATGTGAATAACGTTTTGTGCAAGATAAAGCCAGCAAAGTCCGGTCAAAGATAGTCCGAGGGTCTCCATTGGGGTAGATAGTAGTTCGGGACTGCTTTCTAGTTGTGGGGGATGGTTCAGTTCCCTGATAACAGCTGGGAAGAAACTGGAGGTGTATGTACCTTTTGCCCGATGGGAGAGGCAAGAAGAGGGAGTGGCCAGGGTTGCAACGCTTCCCTGATTGAGCTTCAATCTTAACCTTCGCTGCTGCCTATGTGGAGTTTGCACATTCTCTATGTGACCGAATGGATTCCACTTGGGTGTCCATTCTCCTGCCTTCTCCCAATTGCCCCTGACACCCATACTAATGAAGAATCTATCTATCTCTGCCTTCAAAATATCCATTGACTTGGCCTCTACAACCTTCAGTGGCAAAGAATTCCACAATTCATCACCCTCCTCCTCATCTCCTTCCTAAAAGAATGCCCTTTAATTCTTGGGAGTTGTGTCAAATGTCAATTTGAAACTTTAAAACACAGCCTGAATGAAACATTTGAAACTGTTCACTAGAAAGATTCCAGTGTGGGTAAGAATTTCACCTACCCCATAGTTCTGCCCTGTAACCACCTTTAGTATTGGGGAATGAGCAGACAGGGTCAGCTAGTTCCCCTTCATCACAGATCACGCAGGCTCGGACATATGATCATGGCTGTTCCCTCTGGGTCTAAATTCTGGCATTCTCCATCCAGAAACTCAAGGGAAACATTGATCTGCCCGATTAACGTGATGGCATTAAGAAAATAATATGTATCCCCCGCAATAGCATCAAAGATAAAATGCCATCGTGTCTCATTGAACATTCTCTGGGCAGGAAGAAACTGCAGATGCTGATTTACGCCGAAGAAAGACACAAAATGCTGGAGTAACTCAGCGGGACAGGCAGCACCTCTGGAGAGAAGGAATGGGTGACTATTCAGGTCGAGACCCTTCTTCAGACTTCTTCATGCATTCTCTGGAATTCTAGCTGCGTGTGAGCTTGTTTGAATGCTGCATTTATATTCTCTGTGCCTGAATCTTTGCTTATTTTCATGTTTATTTTGATTGAACAAGGCATATATTAATGTTAAATTAAATCAGTATTGCATATTTCAACAATTCTATAAACACATGTTATAACCACAGAAACATCCAATCCCACCCCACCCGCCTCACAATAAATTATGTATGGAAAGGTTTAATATCTCCCAAGTCCATTTAAATCTGACTCGGTAGCTCCCCAGCTACTCTCAATCTCTCAAGTACCAATTAAAAAAATACCTTTCTTGATTTATTTACTTCAATATTGCGCTTATTTTAACATTCTCTTGGTGCTGTTCTTCCACTTTGCACAAACCCCAGTTGATAAACATTTAAATTATGATTCTCCATCCAAGAACACAAGAGCACATGCTCCAGATTTTACCATCTCCATTCGTTCCCAATCTCCCCATGGATAATTTGTGGACATAAATCTCTCAGGTCCTTTCCATTGGCCCAACTCTGTAACTTCCACCAGTGCTATATCCATCCACGCATTCCATTCCACTGATACCCATGACTTCACTTCCTCCTTAACACCTACCAGCCTCACAATACAGTCACATCACCATCTGCTTTCATCTGCTTTGGATCAGCTTTGCAACTTCCTTCCGAAATATTTTCCCATTCCTTCTCTCCCACTAGACCCCATAATCCATAAGTAAGTTTCATAGAGTCGTAGAGTGATACAGCATGGAAACAGGCCCTTCAGCCCAACTTGCCCACACCAGCCAACATGTCCCAGCTACACTAGTCCCACCAGCCCGCATTTGGCCCATATCATTCCAAACCCGTCCTATCCATGTACCTGTCAAACTGTTTCTCAAATTATGGGATAGTCCCTGCCTCAACTACCTCCTCTAGCAGCTTGTTCCATACACCCACCACCTTTTGTGTGAAAAAAGTTACCCCTCAGATTCCTATTAATTCCTTCACCTTAAACCCATGTCCTCTGATCCTCGATTCACCTACGCTGGGCAAGAGACTCTGTGCATCTACTCAATCTATTTCTCTCATTTTTTCAATTACAGTTTCTATTATCCCCTGTTTGAATTCTATTTTCTTCTACCCTCCTTATTCAGTACTTTGAACGTTCCCATTATTGTTTTATATAAATAGAACTTTGTGTTATAGTTTTAAGCAATTTAGAAGTAATGAAGCTAAGAATAACTGGATCTGAATTGTCCTTGATTGTGGTTACATTGTTTGCAAGTATTGGCTTCTAAACGTTGCATCAACTTTGCATCAACTTTTGGTGATGAAATGGGTTGTTGGTATAAAATGGGCTGACTGATATTATCGTGATCAGGTGTACATCTCAAGACCTTACCCTTCCTTGTGTCCCAGATAGAACAATGAAATTCATACTTGCAGCAGCACAACATAATATGTCAACATAGCACACAGTAAACAATATAATAAGAAAAAAAGCTCAGTGTGTGTATCTACACACACACACATACAGATCAGATATATACATACACGCGCACACACACACACACACACACGTACACATGAAAAAACAACAATAATAGTGCAAAATTATTCTATGTAGTTCAGAGCTTATTTGAGGTTGTAGTGTTTAATAGCTGAAGGGAAGAAGCCGTTCCTGAACCTGGACGTTACAGTTTTCAGGCTCCTGTACCTTCTTCCCGATGACAGGGGTGAATGAGTGTGTGGCCAGGGTGGTGTGGGTCTCGGATGATACTGGCCAGCGACTCCTGTAAATCCCTTCGATGGTGGGGAGGTCAGAGCCGGTGATGGACTGGGCAATGTGCACAGCTTTCTGCTTCAACCATACACTACACCACATATGCAACTCTGATCTGTTGATGACCAGGAGTGTCAGTGATTCCATCATCTAGCAGAGGACATTGCATGCGATTCATCTCTTCACCAGTGGTTTGCAGCAACTTACCCAATGAGTTCCAAAGCTCCAATTGTAACATTGGCAAACTCTAGGGATTGACCAACCTATTCTTGTTTTCTTGATTTCAGGGAAAGTACACACGTGTACTGGAATGGTAGGTGACTGAACAGGTTTCTGCTAACACCAGCTACCAAGCAGTTGTCACAGAGCAAGCACTTTATCCAGTGGCAAGAGATAGCTACAAGCCAGCATGTACTATTAATGTTAAGGCATTAGTGGACACACGTTTAGGGGCTGCCCAGCATGTTATTCTACCAATGGTTAGTTGACCATTTGGCCCAACCCATTGTCCTGTACATAGATAGCAAGACAGAGGGCCATCTTATTGCTGTGATGTCTAGTGGTGCTAGATACCTTCATTTATAGAACATAGAAACATAGAAACATAGAAACATAGAAATTAGGTGCAGGAGTAGGCCATTCGGCCCTTCGAGCCTGCACCGCCATTCAATATGATCATGGCTGATCATCCAACTCAGTATCCCGTACCTGCCTTCTCTCCATACCCCCTGATCCCCTTAGCCACAAGGGCCACATCTAACTCCCTCTTAAATATAGCCAATGAACTGGCCTCAACTACCCTCTGTGGCAGAGAGTTCCAGAGATTCACCACTCTCTGTGTGAAAAAAGTTCTTCTCATCTCGGTTTTAAAGGATTTTCCCTTTATCCTTAAGCTGTGACCCCTTGTCCTGGACTTCCCCAACATCGGGAACAATCTCCGCTCAGTCCAGCTGGGCCTACACGATCTCCCAGTTGTCAAACACTTTAGCTCCCCCTCCCATTCCCCACACTGACCTCACTGTCGTGGGCCTCTTCCACAGTCACAGTGAGGCCCAACACAAATTGGAGGAACAGCAACGCATATTTTGCTTGGGCAGCTCGGTACAATATTGATTTCTCTAACTTCAAGTAACCCTTGCTTTCCCTCTCTCCATCCCTCCCCCTACCCTAGTTCTCCGACAAGTTTCCCTGTCCTCCCGATTAATTTTATTGATGGTACGTCTGTCTCTCGTTGTCAGCTTCCCCATAGCTAACAATGAACCATTTTACATTTCTTTGAACATTGTCTACTTTGATCTGTTATTTTCACACCTCACCCTTCCTAGTCTCCAGTCTTCCTCTCCCCTGACTCTCAGTCTGAAGAAGGGTCTCAGCCCAAAACGTCACCTATTCCTTCCCTCTCAGTGAAATTGCCTAAAAGATATTAGAGCGGACTCGAATCTTTGATGCTGCCTGTCCCGCTGAGTTACTCCAGCATTTTTTGACTATCTTCATTTATACATGTATTGTGATTATGTTACCCAGCCCATTCACATATTCATGGTCCCACCTCTTACTATCCCTTTCACAACCTACTTGACTACTATTAATGGTCCATTATTAATGCATGTGCATGTAACAAATAATGTACCATAACATCCCATCGGCATATTAGGTCAAGATTCTGCATCTGAAGTGAAAGTGTAAAAAGGATGTCTGCAATATTCATTGTGAGCCCAGTTGCAAGCCAATTTCCAATTTGCCTTTCCCACACAAACTATCTATGCACGACCTCCTCCATTGCCAAGGTGAACCAGGCGCAAACTAGAAGACCTCATGGTCCGAAGAAGGGTCTCAACCCAAAACATCACCCATCCATGTTCCCCAGGGATCCTACCTGACCCGTTGAGTTACTCCATTTGTGTAAACCAGCATCTGCAGTTCCTGGTTTCTAACATTCCGCCTGGATAGTCTACAACCAAATGCACGTACTTTGAATTCTCCAGTTTCAGGTAACCCATACCCCTTATGTTTTTTTTTTCTCTTCAGATTCCATAACCTGCATCCCTTTGCAGTCTGCACTAATCTACAGCCTCCACCCCTCCCACAGACATATCTATCACTTGACAGCTCTTTGCCCACCCTTCCCAATCACCTCTTTGTAGTGGTCCTCCACCATTATACCTTCAGTCCTAATACAGGGTTTCATCATGAAATATCGACTAGCCCTTTGCAACCAACATGCTGCCTGACTTGGGTTCGTCCAGCAATTAGTTTTTTTTTGCTCCCGAACCCAATTTCTACAGTTCCTTGTGACTCCAAATCTAGATGGTTGATAGTTTTCATGGATTTGTTACTTTTTTATTTCAGAGCGAGCCTGTGTAACTCAGCAGACCCAGGCAGCATCTATGGAGGGGAAGTAGCAGATGATATTTCAGGTGGGGAGTCGGCTTTAGACATTCCTCTCCACAGATAGAGACATCGAAACATAGAAAATAGGTGCAGGAGTAGACCATTCAGCCCTTCAAGCCAGCACCACGATTCAATATGATCATGGCTGATCATCCAAAATCAGTGTTTAAGAGGGAACTGCAGATGCTGGAGAATCGAAGGTTACACAAAAAAGCTGGAGAAACTCAGCGGGTGCAGCAGCATCTATGGAGCGAAGGAAATAGGCAACGTTTCGGGCCGAAACCCTTCTTCAGAAACTCAGTGGGTGCAGCAGCATCTATGGAGCGAAGGAAATAGGCAACGTTTCGGGCCGAAACCCTTCTTCAGAAACTCAGTGGGTGCAGCAGCATCTATGGAGCGAAGGAAATAGGCAACGTTTCGGGCCGAAACCCTTCTTCAGAAGGGTTTCGGCCCGAAACGTTGCCTATTTCCTTCGCTCCATAGATGCTGCTGCACCCGCTGAGTTTCTCCAGCTTTTTTGTGTAACATCCAAAATCAGTACCCTGGTCCTGCTTTCTCCCCATATCCCTTGATTCCATTACCCCTAAGAGCTGTATCTAACTCTATCTTGAATACATCCTGCCTGGTCTGTTGACACTTTGGTTTTTTTGTTTACACAGTCCCAGAACCTGCAGTCTCTGTGACTCAACCTTCAACTAAGAATATTATGCTGCTGGTTTCATTATTGTTTCGTGTCTTGGTTTAGTTTAGTTTAGTTTTAGAGATACAGGGCAGAATCAGGCCCTTCGGCTCACCAAGTTCACACCGACCAGTGATCTCCGCACATTAACACTATCCTACGCACATTAGGAACAATTTACATTTATGTCAAACCAATTAACCTACAAGCTTTGGAGTGTGGGGAGGAAACCGAAGATCTCGGAGAAAACCTACGCGATCACGGGGAGAACGTACAAACTACATACAGACAGTCGGAATCGAACCCGGGTGTCTGGCGCTGTAATGGCTGCAACTCTGCCGCTGCGCCACCGTGCGCAACACCGTGAAGAACATCACAAAAAAACCAAACAGGCTCCGTCCGCAGCTGTGGTGACGGCAGCAGAGATTACCATGCTGAAGAAAGACAGTTGGAAACTTAGTTTTCAAAATTCGTCTCAACTTCAAACAAGAAATTCTTGAACGCTTGCTGGCAATAAAATGTGTTACCCATTAAATCCGCACATTTTCCAGACCACCAACGGGAAGATCACTTCAATGAAAAACAGAATAAAAAATTAACATGCAATTCAGATTTGCTGAAATTACCACTTTATGTTCAAATCGAGTTACGAGTAAAAATACAGAAATGGTTTCTTTGTTTCCCATGAAATATGCTCATGTTCTGAATTAAATCTCATCTTCGCTGCACTTACATTTAAAACAATACGTCATAGTTGTAAAACTCTGTGGTGCAACTTACCCTGAATGGTTAAAATGCTAAATTGTTCTATATTATTAGTTCAGCTAAGGCATTACAGTGCATTTAGAAATTATTCAGACCCCTTCACTTTTTCCACATTTTGTTACATTACAGCCTTATTCTAAAATGGATTAAATTCATTTTTTTTATCATCAATCTACACACAATACCCCAGAATAAAAAAGCAAAAACAGGTGTTTAGAAAATGTTGCAAAGTAATTAAAAAGAAATAACTGAAATATCACATTTACATAAGTATTCAGACCCTCTACTCAGTACTTTGTTGAGGCATCTTTGGCAGCGATTACAGCCTCAAGTTTTCTTGGGTATGACACTACAGGCTTGCATGACGCTACTCATCTTTCCCTCAATCCTGACTAGTCTCCCAGTTCCTGCGGCTGAAAAACATTCCTACAGCATGATGCTGCCACCACCATGCTTCACCGTAGGTATGGTATTGGCCAGGTGATGAGCGGTGCCGGGTTTCCTCCAGACGTGATGCTTGGCATTCAGGCCAAAGAGTTCAATCTTGGTTCATCAGACCAGAGAATCTTGTGTCTCATGCCTTTTGGCAAACTCTAAGCGGGCTTTTAATGAGGAGTGGCTTCCGTCTGGCCACTCTACCATAAAGGCCTGATTGGTGGAGTGCTGCAGATATAGTTGTCCTTCTGGAAGGTTCTCCCATCTCCAAAAAATAACTCCCTGACCAAGGCTCCCTGACCAAGGCTCTTCTTCCCCGATTGCTCAGTTTGGCCGGGCGGCTAGCTCTATGAAGGGTCCTGGTGGTTCCAAAGTTCTCCCATTTAAGAATGACGGAGGCCACTGTCCTCTTCAGGACCTGCAATGTTGCAGAAATTGTTTTATGCCCTTCCCCAGATCTCTGTCTCGACACAATCCTGTCTCGGAGGTCCATGGACAATTCCTTCATCTTCATGGCTTGGTTTTTGCTCTGACATGCACTGTTAACTGTGGGACCTCATATAGACAGGTGTGTGCCTTTCCAAATCATGTCCAATCAATTTAATTTAACACTGGTGGACTCCAATCATGTTGTAGAAACATCTCAAGGATAATCAATGGAAACAGGATGCACCTAAGCTCAATTTTGAGTGTCATGGCAAAGGCTCTGAATACTTATGTTCAAGTTCAAGTTCAAGTGAGTTTATTGTCATGTGTCCCTGTATAGGACAATGAAATTCTTGCTTTGCTTAAGCACACAGAAAATAGTAGGCATTTAGTACAAAACAGATAAATGTGTCCATATACCCTGATCTAAATATACACACACATGAATAACTTACGTATATGTGATATTTCAGTTATTTATTTTTAATTACTTTGCAAAAATTTCTAAACACCTGTTTTCGCTTCTTCATTCTGCGATATTGTGTGTAGGTTGATGATTAAAAAAAAAAGAATTTAATCCATTTTAAAATTAGACTGTAACGTAACAAAATGTGGAAAAAGTGAAGGGGTCTGAATACTTTCTGAGTGCACTGTAAATTTTCTTGATAAAGTGCTGCAAATCAAAGCATTCTTGTGTCTGATACGGATTATTTGCCTTTGAAGCAAAGTGCCAGATATGAAACTTAAGCCCACATGAAGTAAATCTGATACTTTGCTTTGTCAGTTTCAAATTTGCGTGGTGTTTAATATGATCAAGACTGCCTGAGGACCTGCTTGATCCATTTCAATCAACATTGGCTTACTTTGCATCCGTCCTTGTAACACTAACAAATCCTATCCCTGTGGTTATTCTTTTAAAGCCAGTGAGTGTTTCAACTTTAATTCACACATTCCAGAAAGAAATTGCTGGAGGAGAGAATCAAGCAATCCTAGCCAAATGTTGGATCTGAAGAAACATCACCTACACATGTTCTCCAGAGAGTCTGCCTGACACATTATGTCTTTTTTTTTTTATAAACCAGCATCTGCAGTTCTTTGTTTCTACATTGGATCTGCCCTTTGCCTGATTAAAGGCCCTGTCCCACTTACGTGTCCTTGGCACGCAAATTGCGCGACCTTGTCGTTGCGTTGAGGCGCTCTGGCATCGTGTGGCCGCGCGGGTCCGGTCCCACTGAGACGCGCGGACGGGTGTGTAGTTGTGCGCGGTATCGCGCGGCGCTCCGGGATTTTATACCGAACGAAATCTTCGCGCGCCACCGGCCTGTCGCGTAACTGACGGCCAAAGTGGCACAGGCCCAAGACCCTGGCGCGATGCAACGTCTCACCTCCAACAGCAGCAGAAGCAGGCAAACGATCGCCAAACTCGGCCTGGGGCTCACGGCCATTACGGTCCTGATCCACCCCCACTCCTACTCCCAGAGCGGGGCCAAGAAAATTGAAGATAGACACAAAATCTGGCGTGAACAATCAAATACGATCAAATAGAATAACTTGTCCTACAACTTTAGACTGTGCACGCCATACGCAGGAAGAAGGAGACCAAGATTGCTGGAGTCGTGGACTGTAAGGAAGGCTGGTGCAGTATCAAGCAGGATATAGATCAACTATAGAAATGGGCGAATAAATGCAGATGGAGTTTAATCTGAGCAAGTCTGACATTCTGCACTTTGGAAGGTCAAATGTAAGGAGCAAATATTCAGTTAATTCGTGGCCCTGAACAGCTTTGATGTACAGAGGGATTTGGTGATCCAAATCCATAACAGTCTGAAAGTTGCAACACAAGTGGACAGAGTGGCTAACAATGCATAGGATGTCCTTGCTTTCATAGGCTGGGGCATTGAGTACAAGTGTCAGAAAGCCATGAAGCAGCAGCGTAGGTTGGAACTGCAGATGCTATTTTACACTGAAAATAGACACAAAATGCTGGAGTAACTCAGCGGGACAGGCAGCATCTCCCTACACCAAAGATAGACACAACATGCTGGAGTAACTCAGCAGGACAGCCAGTATTTCAGGACTTTCTTTATGCTGCATTGGAATATTGCGTGCAAATTTGGTCGCCACATCACAGGAGGAATGTGAAGGATTTGGAAACGTTGCGGAGACGGTTTACCAGAATATTAGCTGGATTAAGGACTATTATCTACAGGGAGAGGTTGGACAGACTTGAATTGTTTTCTCTGGAATGTCAGAGGTTGAGGGGAGAACTGTCAGAAGTTTATAACATTATGTCATAGAGTTATAGAGTCGTAGAGTGATACAGTGTGGAACCAGGCCCTTCATAAGCATAGAGTGATACAGTGTGGAAACAGGCCGTTCGGCCCAACTTGCCCACACCAGCCAACATGTCCCAGCTACACGTCCCACCAGCCTGTGTTTGGCCCATATTCCTCCAAATCTGTCCTATCCATGTACCTGTCTAAATGTTTCTTAAACGTTGAAGTGTTAAAGTGCGGTGATCGCTGGTCGGTGCGGTCTCAGTGGGCCAAAGGGCCTGTGTCCACACTGTATCTCCAAACTAAATTAAACTAAAAACTAAACTAAACTAAAAATATGAAAACATTTGCATTGATGTAGGTTTTGAATAATATTTTTTTCCCTAAATCGAAGAAATTCTTATTCATTCATTTTATTTAATGTGCTTAATTTTTTTTATTTCACCTTGGGGTTGATAATATTGATTGAACTGGTTAATACTTTGAGTCCTCAAGATACAACTTGTATTTCTTGTCTGTACGGAGTTTGTACGTTCTCCCCGTGACCTGCGTGAGTTTTCTCCGAGATCTTCGTTTTCCCTCCCACACTCCAAAGATACACATGTTTGTAGGTTAATTGGCTTGGTGTAAATGTCAAATTGTCCCTAGTGTGCATAGGATAATGTGCGGGGATCGCTGGACAGTGCAAACTTGGTGGGCTGAAGGGCCTGTTTCCACGCTATATCTCTAAGCTAAACAGAGCTGCTCTGCAAAAATGGTTACCTCGTCTGATGGGCGATAGGCAATGGCTAACATTCAAGAAACAAGTGAAAGAACAAATCTTTTTTTTAAAATATTTTTATTAGAAGCAAACATATTATGGTAAAGTATAGTTACATATTATAGTAAAAAAAAAAAATTATACATACTCATACATTATTAACATTTTCAATTGTCGATTAATTCTGCTTCTAGTGTTTTTTAATATAGATAGAAAGAGAGAGAAGGAGAAAAAAAATAATTACAAATATCAAAAAAGAGAAATGGTGGAATGTATTACTTATAATACGTCATTGGAGAACAAAATCTAACAGACATTCTTAGGGTATAAAACTGTAAAAGGAAAAGCAGCCCAATTCAAAATCAATTAAAGCTAACATTACCTGTAAATCCAATGAGGAGTGAGAAATGATTGATAGACAAGGTATCAACCTGAGGATAGACACAACATGTTGGAGTAACTCAGCTGGACAGGCAGCATCACTGGAGAGAAGGGATGGATGACGTTTCGGGTCGAGACCCTGAACCCAAGACGTCACTCATTCCTTCTATCCAGAGATGCTGTCTGTCCCGTTGAGTTACTCCAACAATTTCTGTCTATCTTCGATGTATATCAGCACCTGCAGCTCCTTCCTATACGTACCAACCTGAGGAATGGGAGCAGTTTAGATTTCAGCAAAGAAGGTCAATAGCTCTACAGCCCAAAGTATGAGAGTGAACAGGCTGGAAGAAACAATGCATCTACAGATGTGTGTAAAAAAAAGAGAGCTTAGTACAGTCAAAATGGGGCTCCTGTGGTCAGAAATCAGAGAATTCAGAACCGGCAAAGGGAAATGCAAAGCAATGAAACAAATACTTTGGTCTGGCTTCAGTAAACAACATGGGTTTTAAGGACCCAGAATCAAATGAGGGTGGGCAACCAAATAAAATTAGCATTAGCAGGAAAATGGAACTGGAGAAATTAATGGGCCTGAAGGCTGATGATTCCCCAGCATCTAATAATTGGAGCTCTCAGTACAAACAGAAGTGGTGGTGGTGGAGAGAATAGAATGATTATTAGTAGTAGGCCCCCTTGGGTCATGACTGACCATGGGTGATGTATCCTGGTCGGACGCAAGCCTGGGCGATGTCATATGGACGACAGGCTGTTGCCCATGCAGCACGTCCCCCCTCTCCACGTCGCAGGGCCGTTATAGTTTGGCACCAGCACCATCGCAGGAGCTGCCAGAACGAGGTTGTAAACAACGACGAACTGCCTTTGGGGCTCCGACTCCGGATTTTCTTGAGGTTTACTGCTGGAGGCTTTTCCATGACTGGATATGGCCACAAGGCAGTGGGGGTTTTTAAATCAGAGTTTTCCCTCTCCTAGATGGACTGCTGACGAGCCCCATCTGCCCGAGAAATGATTATTACTATTTCCCAAAATGTTATAGGTTATGGAATGGTACTCGTAGACTGAAGGATGGTAAATGTAACCCCGTTAGTCAAAGAAATAAGCAGAGAAAACGAAAAACTACAAATCAGTTAGTCTAATGGTGAAAATGCCAGAGGGTATAGTAAAGGATGAGACTATCAGATACTTGGAAAATGTCAATGGGATAAGGCTAAGTCAATATGGATTTCAGCAAAGGAGCTGTTTCTAACAATCCAACCGGAGCTTGTCAAAGTGTGTAGGAAGGGACTGCAGATGCCAATCTAAACCAAAGATAGACACAAAAAGCTGGAGTAACTCAGCTTGGACAGGCAGCATCTCTGGAGAGAAGGAATGGGTGACGTTTCAGGTCGGGCCATCTGAAGAAGGGTCTCGACCCGAAACGTCACCTATTCCTTCTCTGCAGAGATGCTGCCAGTCCTGCTGAGTTACTCAAGCATTTTGTGTCTATCTTCTGGAGCTTGTCAAATTAACTGGTGGAGTAGATAAGGGAAAACCACTGGATGTGGTGTTTTTGCAATTTAATAAACTCTTAGCTAAAGACTCACAAAGCTTGCAAAGTTAAATGGCATGGTGTTCTCTGGTCCCTCCGTCCCCTTTGTTTAATCATTCTGTATTTCCTGATTATTCTGTATCTTCCCTCTTTCTATTTTTTTTTCTTTTTTTTTTCTTTATGTACAACTACTACGGACTGACGCAAAACTGCATTTTGTTGTACTGATACTTGTATTTGCGCGATGACATTAAAGTTGAATTGAATTGAATTGATCATGATTGACAATGGATGGGAATTTGCTGACAGACAGGAAGCCAAATATATGCAAATAAACAGTGTGGGAATGAACTGCAGATGCTGGTTTACACCAAAGATAGACACAAAATGCTGGAGTAACTCAGCTGGTCAGGCAACATCTCTGAAGAAAATGAATGGGTAACATTACCCGTCATGACCCTTCAGACATTTTCAGTAAGATTTTGATGTCTGGTCAGACTGCGTGGGTAGCTTACAACACAATGATATCAACATTGAATTCTCCAATTTTAGGCAACCTCTAACAACCTCCCCCCCTTCTCTCCCTGCCCCACCTGACCTTGCACAGATTTCTCTCCCCCCCCCCCCCCCCCCCCCCCACCACCTACATTCCTTCCTCTAGCTTCACAATTCGCAACCCCTCCATTTTTTCGTCTCACCTTCTTTTCCTCTCTAGCCTTTGTAAAACCACTTGCCTACATCTATATCCATCGCGTGGAAACAGGCCCTTCGGCCCAACTTGCCCATGCCAACCAAATTGCCCCATTTGCACTTGTCCTACCTGCCTGCTTTTGGCCCGTATCACTCTAAACCTATCCCATGTTTAATATTTATAATATTATCTATTGTTTCTAATGTTGTAAAATATCTAATGTTTCTTAACTGTTGCAATAATACCTGCTGCAACTACCGTGTCTGGCACATTGTTCCACACACCAAACACCCTTTGTGTAAAAAGGTTACCCCCTCAAGGTCCCATTAAATCTTTCTCCCTCTCCTTAAACATATGTCCTCTGATTCCCCTACTCTGGGCAAGAGACTCTGTGCCTATTCTCTCATCGCCTGTACTCTCCTGTAACGCTTTGTCTTGCCATTCCTCTCATCTTGCTTTCCTATCCCTCCCTACACTCAGTCTGAAGAATGGTCCCAACCCAAACGTCACCGATCCATGTTCTCCAGAGATGCCGCCTGACCCGCTGAGTTACTCCAATACTTTGTGTCTTTTTTTTGTAAACCAGCATCTGCAGTTCCTTGTTTCTCCCTTCCACTGACATTCCTTCCTCTGGCTTCACAATTTCTATCCTTATCTCACACCATTTGTATTTTTATCGCAGGCTTTGTACAGAAAGGATGCAAAAGAGATTCACCAGGACGTTACCTGGGCTTGCAGGCTTGACATAAGGAGAGGTTGGATGGGGTATGAATTTTAGTCTTTGGAGCATAGAAGGTTGTAATGAAGGTTGTAGTTGGGCGGAACATTGGCGCAGCGGTAGAGTTGTTGTCTTACAGTGCTTGCAGCACCAGAGACCCGGGTTCAATCCAGACTACGGGTGCTGTCTGTACCGAGTTTGTATGTTCTCCGCATAATTGCGTGGGTTTTCTCTGAGATCTTCGTTTTCCTCCCACACTTCAAAGGCGTACAGGTTTGGAGTTTAATTGGCTTGGTATAAATGTAAAAACTGTCCTTAGTGTGTGCAGGATGGTGTTAATATGCGAGGATCGCTAGTCGGCGCGGACTCGCTGGTCTGAAAGGCCTGTTTCTGTGCTGTATCTCTAAAGGTTGTAGAGAAGGTTGTACACCTTGGAGAGATGTACAAGATTATGAGGGGCAATGTTAAGGTAAATGCAAACAGTATTTTGTCCCAAGGTGGAGGATTCTAAATCTAGAGGGCAGAGGCTTAAAGTGTGAGGACAGAAATTTAAGAGGGGTCCCCACAGGTAACTTTTTAACTCAGAGGCTAGGCCTTTTCTGGAATGGGCTACCAGAAAAACCTGTGCAACAATGAGTCCGCACCGACCAGCGATCCCCGCATATTAACACTATCCTCCACACATTAGAATCTGAAGGGTCTTGACCCGAAGCATCACCCATTCCTTCTCTCCAGAGATGCTGCCTGTCCCACTGAGTTACTCCAGCATTTCGTGTCTACCTTATCAACCGCAAGGTCAATAAAAAAAAAGCACATTAAATAAAATTAATTAATATACGTTCTTTCCATTTGGAAAACAATTATTATTCAAGGCTTGCACCAATGCAAACTTTTTCATCTTTTTAGTTTAGTTTAGTTTTTAGATTAATTTAGGTTAGAGGTACAGAGTCAGGTCCCTCAGATCACCAAGTCCGTACCGAGCAGCGATTCCCACACTTTAACACTACCCTACATACACTAGGGACTATTTACATTTATACCAAACCAATTAACCTACACACCTGTACGTCTTTGGAGTGTAGGAGGAAACCGAAGATCCCGGAGAAAACCCACGCAGGTCACGGGGAGAACGTGCAAACTCCATATCGAGAGCACCTGTAGTCAGGATCGAACCCAGGTCTCTGGCGCTGTCAGATGGCAACTCTACTGTCGCGCCAACGTGCCACACTTAAATTTTCTTTTAAATCTCCGTCCAGAATGAACAAGGATAAATTGTACACTATTTCTCCACTGCCTTCTTCTCCATTACGTTATGCAAGAAATGCACAACTGAACAATAGTCAACATCAATATAACAAATTAAAAACATTGGGTGCAGCAGCATCTATGGAGCGAAGGAAATAGGCAACGTTTCGGGCCGAAACCCTTCTTCAGACCGGCTCCGGCTTTTTTGTGTACCTTCGATTCTCCAGCATCTGCAGTTCCTTCTTAAACAAATTAAAAACATTACCTGATAATTGAAAAGATCTGCCAGTTGTGCTGAACTACACCCATCTGATATATGCTTATAATGGTTGTATTCTTCCAAGGACTTCATATATTTAATTTCATTAATGATCGAAGATTTTTCTTTTCGATTTTGTCTAATTTCTTCTATGGCAAGAATCTTGAGCAGTTGTTGACTGGTTTTGTGTATTACTTTGTGCCTGATTTCAACCCAGACCTGAGCTGAACAAACATATCTTATTATCTACAGTGGAAAAAAAAGGTTATTACGCAAACATGTTAACGGTAATGCTAAAAGTAGAATGTAAAGATAATTAAAGCTCGTGGTTTATTCATTGTGTTAACTTTGTTCCACAATCTAAGGATTTCCTGCTTTGTACATTTTGTGTAAATTTTAATCAATCTTTTCAAATGGCCTGTACGTAAACTAACAATGTTGATTCAGGAATATATTTTTCCACTTTTTAAGGAAACAGTAAGACCTCGCAAGAATACACTATTCATCAACACATCAACACTCATCTTATCGGCGAATACTAAAAGCTTCCCTCGACTAATGCTACTTTAAAAGCTGCCATTGCAAGTTAGAGTTTAGATCACAAACACTGACAAATCACATACCAAGCAATTGAGAGAGCTCTCCAAACTAAATGAGAAAAACAACAAAAGATGTGCAAAGAACTGGAAGAAATTGTAAGACCTAACCTCAGTCACGTTATTTTCTTTAGTTTAATTTATTGTCATGTGTACTGAGGTACAGTGAAAAGACTTTGTTGTCACTTCAAGTAACCCTTGCTTTCCCTCTCTCTCCATTCCTGCCTCTTCCCGGTTCTCTGACCAGTCTGACTGTCCCTCTGATTACAGTGGCGGCTCTGCCCTGCAGCTGCGGCTCGCCGGCAGTCCGTTGTCTTTTCTTTTTTTGTTTTCTTTTGTCCCGTTGTGATAGTTTATTTCAGTTTGTTTTAGTTGTGTATGTGTGGGGGGTGGGAGAAACTTGTTTTAGTCTTTTCCTTCCGGGGGATGCAACCTTTTCTTGTCGTAGCCCCCGTCTCCAACTGGGACCGACCTTGAAGCTCCGGAGGCAGAGCCAACCAGGACTTACCAACGTGAGGCGTGAGGCTGGCCGACATCAGGGCCGTGGTGGCGTTGCGGTGGCGGCCCGACTTCGGAGGCTCGGCCGCGGGCCAAGTGGACCACAACGTCAGGAGTTTGCAGGTCCCAGGTTGGTGACCTGGTTTCTGGAGCTCCCGCAATGACAGTTTCGTCCGCTGGACTGGAGGGTGGCAGCTCCGTCCGCCCAGGGCCGCGGGGTTTGAACCGGCCCGTTCACGGAGCTCGGATTCAGCCGCGGGACTTACTTACCATCACCCGGCGGGGTCACAACATCGGAAGCCTGGATCGCCTCAACGCAGAGGGAGAACAAGGAGGGAAGAGACAAGGACTTTAAGACTTTTGCCTTCCATCACAGTGAGGAGTGCCTGGTAGACTCACTGTGGTGGATGTTAAACTGTGTTTATTGTGTGTTTTGTTATTTTATTCTATGTTATAACTGCAAGGCACGGCATTTCATTCAGACTGAAAAGTCTGAATGACAATAAAGGAATACAATAAAATACAATATTATCTCTTTGTTGTCACCTTCTCCTTGCTAACAATGATCTATTCTACATTTTCCTTGATCTCTTTTGATGTCTCGCTTTCACACCTTAGCCTTCATTATCTCTGTGTCTCCCTCTACCCTGACTCTGAGTCTGAAGAAGGGTCTCAACCCAAAATGTCACTCATTCCTTCTCCCCAGAGATGCTGCCTGTCCCGCTGAATTACTCCAGCATCTTGAGTCTATCTTCGATGTAAACCAGCATCTGCAGTTCCTTCCGACACATAAAGGCTCTCTTTCCTCAGGAATCCTCAACCATTCTTTCATCCAGTCAAGACCATGCTGAGAAAATACATTTATTTGTACAAATCTTTATTTAAACTTATTGGGAAATAATAATACATTTGGAAGTAAAATAATAATTTATATTAGAAAACACCTTGCATTAAAACCTGATGCAGATTCCTTTACATTGACAGGCCAATAGATTGTTACACTGAGCAGTTGTGCTCTCTATGCTCATAAGGTCATAAGTGATAGGAGCACAATTAGGCCATTCGGCCCATCGAGTCTACTCCACCATTCAATCATGGCTGATCTATTTTTCCCTCTTAACCCCATTCCCCTGCCTTCTCCCCATAATCCCTAACACCCGTACTAATGAAGAATCTATCTCTGCCTTAAAAATATCCATTGACGGCCTCCTAAGTCATCTGTGGCAAAGAATTCCACAGATTCACCACCCTCAGGACTGCTGGAGCTGCCAGTTACTAACAATGGCTAACTAATTCCCCTTTCGATTCTTGTAGCAACCTTTCTGTCCTTGGCCTCCACTGTTGTCTTTGAGGTGACTCACAAACTGGATCAGCAGCACCACATGGTCCACTTGAGTAGCTAACAACCCCAACAGTATGTACAATGAACTCTCCATCTTCAAGCGTTACCCCTCTTCCCCCCTTCTCCCATCCCCCTTCCCCTGTAGCCAGCCGGCCCCTTTCCCCTCTTTCATTTGCTCATCTTTTATCTGCCACATTTCCCTTTCATGTACCCTCGTTCCTCACCCCCCCCCCCCTCTCCCCCCCCCCCCATCCCCTGCCACCCACATCCCTCCTTCACTTCTCACGTCCCTGCTCTGATCCCCTTTCACGTCTAGTCTCCATACTACACAATATGCCAATCACATGCTCCTCAGACTTCTGCGGAGGAAGGAACTGCAGATATTTCTAGTTTTGTTTTTGTTTGGAGATACAGCGCGAAAACAGGCCCTTCGGGTCAACGAGCCCGCACCAACCAGCTATCTCCGCACATTAACACCATCCTACACACACTAGAGACATTTTTTACATTTATGCCTGGCCAATTAATCTACAAACCTGTACGTCTTTGGCGTGTGGAAGGAAACCGATGTTCTCAGAGAAAGCCCATGCAGTCACGGGGAGAACGTACAAACTCCATACAGACAGCACCCGTAGCCGGGATCGAACCGGATCTCTGGTGCAGTAAAACAGCAACTCTACCGCTGCGCCACCTTCAAACCCATACCCGAAATGTCACCTATTCCTTTTCTCCAGAGATGCTGCCTGATCTGCTGAGTTACTCCAGCAATTTGTATTTTCCTGGAGAGTTGCTCCTAAAAGATCTTCATGTAGAAGAGCTCTGATGATCCAGCCACTGGAGGGGACTTCCAGCGATGGCACTTCCACCAGCTCCTCCTTCCTTCTTAGACCCTCTTCGGTCATGGCTGACCATGGGTGTCTCCAGGGTTGGAGGACGCCAGTGCGTGACTTTGTTTAACGTGGGGTGACTGGTGCACAGACAGCCACCTTGTCCTTGACAGATCTGGGTCAGGATCCAGTGGCATGGAGTCCAAGACGACCGGAGACCCTTTTCTGCTGCAGCCTTCATCCACCTTCCCAGCCATTGTGACGCTCCACTAAAGTCCGCCATCATCCTCCGCCTGTTCCACCATTGAGGTCTTGGTTGGATTGCTCTTTGTCCCCCACGAACTTACCGCCATGGGTGACCCTACCAGGAGCACAGCTCCAGACGGCATCGCTCTCAGGATCTCAGGACCACACAAGATTCTCCACCACGACAAGGTGACACATCCAGCCATTTGCCCTGCCCAGCCTTGCATAGCATTTTTATTCCAATCCTTGAGAAATAGGGTTCTGCTCAAGCTGCAAAATGAGAGCATATGGGATCCTTACTCCTGCAAAAAAAAACCCACAACCTTTCAACTTCAATGAAGTCTGAAAAATCTCCATCATTACATGCAACAAAGCAGCAACTAATTGACACATGTTCCTTCTTTTAGTTTAGTTTCGAGATACAGCACGGAAACAGGCCCTTCGGCCAAACGAGTCCGCACCGACCAGCGATCCCTACACATTAACACTACCCTTACCCTACACACAGTAGGGACAATTTTACATTTATATTAAGCCAATTAACCTACAAACCTGTACGTCTTTGGAGTGTGGGAGGAAATCAAAGATCTCGAAGAAAACGCCACTAGTCACAGGGATAATGTACAAACTCAGTGCAGACAGCAGCCGTAGTTGGGATCAAACCCGGGTCTCTGGCGCTGTAAGGCAGAAACTGTACCGCTAGGCCATCGTGCCACCCATGTCCAGAGATAGGTAACGTTTTGGGCCAAGGATCTTCTTCAGACTAAAGGGATGCTGCCTTCAGACCAGAGATGCTGCTTGTCCAGCTGAGTTACTCCGACATTTGGTGTCTATATTCGGTGTAAACCAACATCTGCAGTTCCTTCCTGCACCAATTGACAATTTTAAAAGGCGTGCGAAGCTCTTTCCTAATGCAAAATGCAGGACGATCTCTGTGTGTTGAATGTACAGCATGGGATACTTTGTGTGATGTTGCGTTTGGCACGTGAATCGTGTCAGCCTAGGCATCGAAACAGACGTCATGATGCACATGATCCACATCCTTGCAGAATGCCCCGGCCCGTGTCCGACAGTGGTGACCCGAAACCCTTCCAGTGAAAACCTCGTAGACTTGTGAAAGAGAATTGATGTGGCACTCCTGCAAAAACAGGAAAGGAATGCAAGTGAAGTCTTTAAGAGCAGTGGAGCAGTTGAGAGAATATGACACTTGGGGGTTAGAGTAAAGTTCCCGTAATCCACCACACTCAAGACTTGGGGGACAGGCTGGCTGAGTTCTTTATCATTGACTGCTATTCCTATTAATACCCCAGCATACTTTTCATTCAGAACTTACACAGTGTTATAGTAAATCATTCAGTGAACCAGACGAGTTTAAGGTTCTGCAGGAAACAGGGCCCAGCTGCGTTTAAAGGGATCTCCTGACACCCACTCCCCAGACTCCCAGCCTGAACGAGGTTCTCGACCCAAAACCGATATCTGCCAGCATCGGAACTGGCCAGCTCTGATCTAAAGAAGGGTCTCGGCCTGAAAGGTCACCCATTCCTTCTCTCCAGAGATGCTGCCTGTCCCGTTGAGTTACTCCAGCTCTTTTTGTCTATCTTCTGTAGAGATGGTCGACAGCTTCAAGTTCCTGGGCATCCATATCACCAGCAAACTAACGTGATCCAAGTTGCTCTAGATGTCAGCTGCTCTACATTGGTGAGACCAAGCGTAGGCTTGGTGATCGCTTGGCCCAACACCTCCGCTCGGTTCGCAATAACCAACCTGATCTCCCAGTGGCTCAGCACTTCAAATCCCCCTCCCATTCCGAATCCGATCTTTCTATCCTGGGCCTCCTCCATGGCCAGAGTGAGGCCCACTGCAAATTGGAGGAGCAGCACCTCATATTTCGCTTGGGCAGTTTACACCCCAGCGGTATGAACATTGACCTCTAATTTCAGATAGTCCCTACTTTCTCCTCCTCTTCTCAGCTCTCCCTCAGCCCACTGACACTTCCTCTTCCTTTCTTCTTCCTATTTCCTTTGCTCCATAGATGCTGCCTCACCCGCTGAGTTTCTCCAGTATTTTGTCTACCTTTGATCCAAGTTACAGTTTGCCAACTTGTTTATAATAATAATAATAATAATAATAATAAGTTTATTTATATAGCACATTTATAGTCAATTTTCATTGACCCCAAAGTGCTTTACATAATTTAAAAATCAGTTCCATACAAAGCATAAAGATGGGTTAACAAAATAATAAAATGCATAAACAGGACACAACATGTAACATAAACATCCACCACAGCATTCATCACTGTGGTGGAAGGCACAAAAAAATTTTGGCCGTCCTCCTCCCCCCCCCCCCCCCGTGGACAAGACCAGAGTCCAGAGTCCAGTCCAGGATCGGTCTTTCCTCACCGGAGACCGCGGCTTCAAGATTGTGTAGGCCGCAGGCCGGCGGTTGAGATTTAAAGTCCCCGCCGCAGCCAGAAGCACCGTAGACTGCAGGGCCGGCGGTCGAAGCTCCCCTCCAGGGGTGATGGTAAGTCCATGCCGGGCCCGCGGTAGAAGTTATCCGCGGGCCGGCAATGGCGGCTTCTTCTTCCCCCGGGTCCCCCACGAGGGATCCCGGGCTGTAGACGCCGCAGCAGCTGGAACTCTGCAGACCGCGGCTTCAGGCTGCGACTTCAGGCTGCCGGCTGCCCCGGGCCAGTGAAACGGAGCGCTCCCCTCCGGCGAGCCCCAGAGAGGGCTCACCCGCTCCACGCCGAGTCCACGCTGCGCCTGCCGCTGAAGCCCCGGGCACGTCTCCGGGAAAGACCTTCGCCGATCCTTGATGGTAGGCCACGGGGGAGGCGACCTGGAAAAAGTCGCCTCTCCATGGAGGAGGCGACCAAAGCGGTTTCCCCCTTACACCACCCACACCACCCCCCACACAAAACACAAACAACCCCACTAATACACACTTTAAAACATACTAAAAATAAAAAATAAAATTGAAAGGCTGACGCGCTGCTGCCATGGCTGCCGCCAGAACAGCGCCCCCTTCACTTGTTTCTTCCAGCTTAGACACAAAAAGCTGGAGTAACTCAGCAGGTCAGACAGCACTTCTGGAAAAAATTCATGTTGGATGGCGGTGCTGGCTTAAAGGGCTGAATGGCCTAATCCTGCACCTATTTTCTATGTTTCTAAAAGGAATAGGTGACGTTTCGGGTCGAGGTCCTTCCTCAGTCTGAGAGTGATGTGGGGAGATGCAGAACAAATGAATGAAAGATGTGCGAAAAAGTAAGGATGATAAAGGAAACAGGCCATTGGTAGCTGCGAGCGAGGTGAGAATGAGTTACTGATAATAAGAGTCAACAAGACCACTTTGAATCTAGCATGACTTGGGTGGGGGAGGGGTGGAGAGAGAGGGGAAGCAAGGATTGCTTCAAGTTAGAGAAATCAATATTCATACCGCTGGGATGTAAGCTGCCCAAGTGAAATATGAGGTGCTGTTCCTCCAATTTGCAATCTCCTCAGAGAAATGGCTGCAGGGGCCCTCGCAATAAACCAATACATTTGAAGCAGTGTTGCAGGTGAGGGAAAGTATCCTTTTTCCTCCAGGCACAAGACATACCCAAGAGACCTGCACACAGCAGTGAGTGGCAGGTAGTGAGTGCCAGAACCTGACTTGAAAGGATGTGGCAAGGAAGGAACTGCAGATGCTGGTTTAAACGGAAGATCGACACAAAAAGCTGGAGTAACTCATCGGGATAGGCAGCATCTCTGGAGAGATGGAATAGGTGACGTTTCGGGTCGAGACCCATCTTCAGACTGATCTCAGCAGAGCAAACAAGAGAAGCATTTGGCTTAAATCTTTAAGTATAATATCTGTTACTACAACTTCTTTTTCTCACATTGCTGCAATTTAACATACACACAAAATGCTGGAGTAACTCAGTGGGACAGGCAGCATCTCTGGAGAGAAGGAATGCCTGTCCCACTGAGTTACTCAGTCCTGGCAATGTCCTTGTCAAGTTAGGCACCAAATGCTACAGTAACTCAGTGGATCAGGCAGCAGTTCTGGAGAGAAGGAATAGGTGACAATTTGGGTCTCGACCTGAAACGTCACCCATTCCTTCTCTCCAGAGATGCTGCCTGGCCTGCCGAGTCCCTCCAGCATTTTGTGTCTATCTTCGGTGTAAACCAGGATCTGCAGTTCCTTTCCACACATCTTGTTGCAACTTAAGTTGCCCTCAGCTCCAAGCTGATAGATCACACAATGGGCTCATTCTTCAAACTCTGTAAAAAACTGAGTTTTCTGATTGTGATTGTGAGACCCAATAGGTTTTTTTATTTTAGTTCATAGTTTAAAGATACAATGTGGAAACGTGCCCTTCGGCCCATCAGGTCGGCATGGACCAGCGATCCCTTAACACAATCCTACACACATGGTTAGTAAGTTTGTAGATTACACTAAAAGTGGTGGTATAGTAGAAAGTGCTATGATTACAGTGGGATCTCAATCAACAATATCAATGGGCTAAAGAATGGCAGATGGAGTTTAATTCAGTTAAATGCAAGATGTTGCATTTTGGTAAAACAAACCAGGGCAGGACTTACAGTAAACGCTAGGTTCCTTTAGTTTAGTTTAATTTAGTTTATAGATACAGCGCGGAAACAGGCCCTTTGGCCCACTGAGTCCGCACCGACCAGCGATCCGCACATCAACACTATCCTACACACACTAGGGACAATTTTACATTTATACCAAGCCAAGTAACCTACATCTTCGGAGTGTGGGAGGAAACCGAAGATCTCGGAGAAAACCCACGCGGTCACGGGGAGAGCGTACAAACTATGTCAGACAGCACCCATTGTTGAGATCGAACCCGGCTCTCCTGCACTGGAAGCACTGTAAGGCAGCAACTGTGAGAGAGAGACACAGAGACACAGAGAGACAGAGACACAGAGAGACAGAGACACAGAGACACAGAGACACAGAGACACAGAGACAGAGAGAGGCAGAGACGCAGAGACGCAGAGACAGAGGCAGAGGCAGAGGCAGAGGCAGAGGCAGAGACGCAGGCAGAGGCAGAGACAGCAGCAGACGCAGAGACGCAGAGACGCAGAGACGCAGAGACGCAGAGACGCAGAGAGCAGAGACAGAGAGAGAGACGCAGAGAGACGCACAGAGAGAGACGCAGAGACGCACAGAGAGAGACAGAGACGCACACAGACGCAGAGACAGAGAGCAGAGAGAGAGCAGAGAGGCAGAGACACAGAGGCAGAGGCAGAGACAGAGAGAGGACACAGAGGCACACAGAGCACAGGCAGAGGCAGAGGCAGCAGAGGCAGAGACACAGACAGAGAGACACAGAGACAGACACACAGTGAGACCCTGCCTGCTTCAAAAAATCCATCATTGTACCGGTACCAAAAAATGCCTCCCCAGCCTGTCTGAATGACTACCGTCCGGTGGCCCTTACCTCGGTAGTCATGAAATGCTTTGAGAGGCTGGTGAAGAAACACATCTGCGCCTTCCTCCCTCGGAACATGGACCCGTTACAGTTCGCATACCGTCCGAACAGGTCCACGGACGATGCGGTCTCCCAGGTCTTGCACACCACTCTCTCCCATCTGGACAGCCAGAAGGGGGGCTACGTGAGGATGCTGTTCATAGACTACAGTTCAGCCTTCAACACGATAGTCCCCACCAGACTGGCCGGGAAGCTACTGGAATTGGGGCTCAACACCTCCCTGTGTGCCTGGGTCCTGGACTTTCTCACCGCCAGGCCCCAGGTAGTCAAGATGGGAGGGAATACATCGAAGTCCCTCACCCTGAGCACAGGACCGCCCCAGGGTTGTGTCCTCAGCCCCCTATTGTACTCCCTGTACACACATGACTGTGTGGCTAGGTTAAGCTCCAACTCAATAATTAAGTTTGCTGATGACACTGTGGTGGTGGGCCTGATCTCAGACAACGATGAGAAGGCCTACCGGGAGGAGGTGGCTGATCTAGCACTCTGGTGCCAGGATAACAGCCTCCTCTTGAACATCAAAAAAACGAAGGAGCTGATCATGGACTTTATGAGGGCTCATCATCCGAGGACGTACTCTCCATTGAGGATAAATGGGGATCCTGTGGATAGGGTGAACTGTTTAAATATCTGGGAGTCCACATCTCCGAGGATATGACATGGGCATCACACGCCTCAGCACTCGTGAGTAAGGCAAGGCAGCGCCTTTACCACCTCAGGCAATTGAGGAAATTCAGAGCGTCTCCGAGGATCCTCCAGTGCTTCTACGCAGCAGCGGTGGAAAACATCTTGTCCGGGAACATTACCATCTGGTTTGGGAATTGCTTTGCCAAGGAAAAGAAGGCTCTGCAGAGAGTAGTGCGTTCGGCCGAACGCACTATGGGAACTTCACTTGCCCCCTTGCAGGAACTATACATCAGGAGGTGCAACTCCAGAGCCAACAATATCATGGGAGACCCCTTCCACCCCTGCAACGGACTTTTCCAGCTGCTACGGTCAGGCAAGCGCCTCCGTTGTCATGCGGTGAGAACGGAGAGTTTGAGAAGGAGTTTCTTCCCAGAGGCCATTCGGACTGTAAACGCCTATCTCACCAGGGACTAACTCTACTGAACGTTTTTCCTTCCATTATTTATTATGCAAAAGAATATGTGTGTTATGATTGTGTTTATAGTTTGTTTGGTTGTTTGGTTGTTTGTTTTTTGCACAAAAGTCCACGAGCATTGCCACTTTCATTTCACTGCATATCTCGTATGTGTATATGACAAATAAACTTGACTTGACTTGAGAAACAGAGACAGAGACAGAGAGAGAGAGAGAGAGAGATGCTGCCTGTCCCGCAGAATTACTCCAGCATTTTGTGCCTATCTTCATGATAAATCAGTGACCAGGCTTAAAAACTTCATGGTCCCTTTAGATAATGTAGTTAAACAGCCCCAAGTGCCTTTCAACAGCTTGTGGTTAGGCAGAATCAACACAAGATGTATTATGCATCTGTGTAGAAAAGGAGCATAATTTACATCACTAATTTAACGTTCTCCTCGGGAGAGTTGCAATCCATACTGGCAGCTGCAAATGCATGTCTGCTACCTGTGTGTAAGGCAGGGGCTTGTGTTGGCATGTGATGCATGAGAGACAAGCCTCTCCAGGCCTCTGAACTCACACACCAATCTCTGGTTATGGATGCCAAAGGGCATTCTGCTTGGATGTCATAAGACATTACTTTCAATGATCTGGTTTGGCAATGCAATAGCTTTATTTCCAGGGCAGCACAGAGGCACTGCAATCAGTATTGCTGCCTCACAGCTCCAGGGACATAGAGTGAACCTTGACTTCAGTACTGCCTGGCAGCATAAAGTTTGCACCTTCTCCCCGTGACTACATGGTTTCCACCCTGTGCTCTGGTTTCCTTCCACATGTCAAAGTATGCTCGTGTATAGTCCCTCCAGCACTGGTGGGGAGCAAGAGAATCAGAGGGGAATTGATGGGCATGTCAGAGAATAGGTTACAGGGAAATAACTGGGGGAGAGTGGGCGTACTGGTGTGCTCCGAGATTTAATGCAGATTCAATGGGCCAAATGATGACATAAGAAAAGATATGGGACAAATTACCCCCAACTTGGCATCTCACACTGGTGTAGTATTTAACTTAGTTTAGTTTAGTTTGGAGATGCAGCGCCGAAACAGGCCCTTCGGTCCACCGAGTCCGCATCAACCTGCGATTCCCGGAAATTAACACTATCCTATAGACACTAGGGACAATTTTACATTTATACCAAGCCAATTAACCTACAAACCTGTACTCTTTGGATCGTGGGATGAAACCGAAGATCTAGGAGAAACCCATGTGTCACAGAGAGAACGTACAAACTCCGTACGGGCTGCACCCGTAGTTGCGTCCGAACCCGGGTTTCAGGCGCTGTAAGCGCGCAACCCTACCACTGCGCCATTGTGCATAAGATAAGGAATTTGTTACAGACATCACTTTGACGAAAGCAAGAGAAAGCCTCATCTTGGGAGAAGGTGTAGTGGAGATGTTGGTATTGAAATGAGGGGATGGCTTTTTTGCAAGAGGCAGTGATGAGGCTATCCATATCTGCTCCTAAAATGGGTCTTTCCATTCGAGGACATGCAAGATGTCTTCATAGTTTAGTGAATGTGCTTTTCCCCCCCGGCTGTCATGGATGGATCCCTCATCCACGTCTGTTCTGTGTCCTGGAGTTCTACTCTCGCCCCCTCTCTCCCCAGACACAACAAAGATGGAGGTCCCCTGGTCCTCAGCTTTCACGCCACCGGTCTTCACATCCAACACATCATCCTCCGACATTTCCGTCACCTCCAACATGATCCCACCACTACTCACTGCTTCCCATCTCCACCCCTTTCTGCCTTCTGCAAACACCGTTCCCTCCGTAACATCTTGGTCCATTCATCCCTTCCCACCCAAACCACCCCCTCCCCAGGTACTTTCCCCTGCAACCGCAGGAGATGCAACACCTGTCCCTGTACCTCCTCTCTCGACTCCATCTAGGGATCCCACATCTACATCCACTACTCTAATCTACTGCATCTGGTGTTCTCAAAGTGGGCTCCTGTACCTTGGCAAGACAAAGCATAGATTAAGTGACCGTTTTGCTGAACTCTTACACTCAGTCCGCCAAGGCCTACTGGATCTCCTGGTTGCTAACCTCTTTAACTCCCCTTCCCATTCCGATGTTGACCTTTCCGTTCTGGACCTCCCCCATTGACGGAATAAGGTCACATGGAAATAAAACAGCACCTCATATTTTGCTTGGGTCGCTTACAACCCAGGGGTATGAACAATGAATTCTTTAATAGGTAGGAACTGCAGACTGAAACCCAAAACGTTACACATTCATTCTCTCCACAGACGCTGCCTGAACCGCTGAGTTACTCCACCATTTTGTGCCTATCTCTGATCGGTAACCTCTCCATGCGCCTCTATCCCCCTCCACTTTCTCTACCCCCACTTCCATCTCCCTTCCTCCACTGAAAGCCATTTAAGCAGTTCCACCGTTCACAACAATGTATCCCAGAACAGTCTGAAGGAGGGTCTCGACCCGAAACGTCACCCATTCCTTCTCTCCAGAGATGCTGCCTGTTCCGCTGAGTTACTCCACCATTTTGTGCCTACCTTCGATTTAAACCAGCATCTGCAGTTCTTTCTTCCACAAGCTAAATACAAATTCAGCCTTTGGAAAGTGCAGCTGCTTTTGATTTGATGATACCTAGCCAGCTGCACTGTGGGCCTGTTTCCCTCCACGGCGTCTCCTTGAACAAGAAGCAGATTGCAATGGGTTTTCATCACGAAACATAACAAAACATCCCCTCCCTGCTGTCAACGCAGATGTGACTGCATCAAGGTTACACAGCTCCACTTAGTTATGGAGCTAATATCCATCCACGGCAAGTTAAAAGAAAACTCTTAAAGGGACTGTCCCACTTCGGCGACCTAATTGGCAAGTTTAGAAGAGTTTAGGAGAGTTTGAAAAAGTGTCATGTTGAAGACCCCCTTCAACTATGTTGAAGACTAGCTTCGACTAGCTACCACTAGCTACGACTAACTTCGGGAAAATTGGACACCAAATAGTGGAAAATGAAGACGACCTCCTTCGACCTCCCTTCAACCTCCCTTCAACCTCCCTTCGACTATGATGAAGAATATCTACGACTATCTTCGACTACCCTCGATTACCTATGGCTAACATGCCGACCTACTACGACCTACTACAACTAAACCTACGAGTAAACAAATGTATCGATTTTTTTCCATGGCAATCTTTTTTTACTCGCGGGTATTTTTCAACATTGAAAAATATGCCGCGACCTAGCTGAGGCCTCGAGTACACGGGGACTACTCTCGAGCATGAACGAGAGTTACAAAGACCTCCTACAACCTCGTGTCGACCATGCTGCGAGGGTGAGTCGAGGGCAAACTCGCCAGAAGTCACGGATTAGGTCGCCCAAGTTGGACCGCCCGTTAAATCTCTGTGAATATTGAAAATCCTGAAACTAGCTTGGACAGGCACTCGAGGTGACACAGCACAGGTAATGAATTCAATGTCTGAAGATGAGTCCTTTTGGATTCACAACCGAAAATGTGCAAATTACAATTTGCATCGATCACAGTGAGAAGACAAAAAAACATATTTTCTTCAATCTGTGTTTAACAACCAGAGCTTTTGTGGAAAAAATTTAAGTCTTTCTTATTAACTGTAATTCAAAGTTTGGTGGCATTTTCCATTAAGATTAAGCCTTTGAATTTAATACACCAGGCAGGCAGAAACATCACAGCTTTAGCCTCTTTAGCATTGCTATAATTACAGTAATTTTACTTGTGCCTGAATGTGCCCTATTAAAAACAGGCCCACTTACAACATGATAGAATTGCAATTTGTGAATAAACATTAAAATCACTTCATTCTCTCAACATTTTGAAATGGATTCCACTTCTCAGTTCCTATTTGGACTTAAAAAACCATTGCGATGTCTTTGTTTAGCTTTCTCTGCAGTGAATTGCATGTTTGAAGTGGAGATTTTCACGATGCCAGGCTTATTCAGCTTACCCCCAAGTCGGACGTCAGTGTAGTGGATTGTATTTGCGATTACAGACCCCAAAATGTTGAATAAATAGACATTCTACCAACTCTAATGTCAGAAATAAAACTAAAATCTTGTCATGCATTACTTGACTTCCTGGCAGTGTACTGGAATGGATTTCCTGATTGCCACATCAAAAGCAGCCTGGCCACACTAATTTCTACAAAAACTGTAATATTTTTCATTGTTTCCGGTGCGTAATATAACCCCCGACATTAATGAACTGAGTCTGGGAGGGATGCCTAATATCGCAACTAACGCGTTTGTGAACATGCCTGATAATCAGGGTTGGACTTGCTTGATGTTAAGACAAAGGTCAAAGCCAACCTTTACGTTCAGGGAGTGAGTTCACGGAAGCAATCAAAATTGGGTCTGGAACCAAGTGCCATCGCCGACCGACCCTGAACAGAGGTAATCCCAGCAGATGGAAAAGTTTCATAAGCTGCTGCCAATGAGTTGCCAGGAATACACTGAACAGGCTTGTCCTCGCAAATGATACATGAATCACCTTCTGCATAAATCTGAGAAGTGCTGCCATGCTCATGGGGACTGTACCCTGTGGGGTTTCTTGAAAGTATGTCGTGATGTTGCCAGCTAATGTCAGTGACAAGGATTTGGTGCTGTCCAACTAGAATTTGGCTTGCTGGGAGCCAAGAAATTCTGTCATAGACTCTCTGGCGAGTTACAACCTTTGTATGTTTGGGAAGGAACTGCTGATGCTGGTTTACATCGAAGATAGACACAAAATGCTGGAGTAACTCAGTGGGACAGACAGCGTCTCTGGACAGAAAGAATGGGTGTCATTTTGGTTCGAGACCCTTCTTCCGACTGAGAGTCAGGGGAGAGGGAGACACAGAGATAGGGAAGGGTAAGGTATGAAAACGAGACCTCTTTGATGTCTTGTTTGCACACCTTATACTTCCTTATCTCTATGCAATCTTTGGAGATCCCATTTCCCAGGTAAATCTCAATTAATGTTGTAACAGCAAAAAGTTAGAAACATAGAAGCATAGAAAAATAGGTGCAGGAGTAGGCCATTCGGCCCTTCGAGCCAGCACCGCCATTCAATATGATCATGGCTGATCGTCTAAAATCTGTACCCCGTTCCTGCTTTTTCCCCATATCCCTTGATTCCTTTAGCCCAAAGAGCTAAATCTAACTCTCACTTGAAAACATCCAGAGAATTGGCCTCCACTGCCTTCTGTGGCAGAGAATTCCACACATTCACAATCTAGGTGAAAAAGTTTTTCCTCATCTCAGTCCTAAATGGTCTTCCCCTTATTCTTAAACAGTAACTGCTGGTTCTGGAAGTTGTGGAAGCAGTAAATATCCTCAGCTAGTGAACATCATTATTCCAATGACTACCTTGGAAATATCTATTAAAGCAGAATCATGGAAGCATAAGAAATGTCTGATGCTGGATCTGTTCAACCCATTGTTGCTATGAAGATAGACACAAAATGCTGGAGTAACTCAGTGGGACAAACAGCATCTCTGGAGAGAAGGAATGGGTGATGTTTCAGGTTGAGACCCTTCTTCTCAACACCCATCTTCTGAAGAAACGTCACTCATTCCTTCCCTCCAGAGATGCTGCCTGGATCGCTGAGTTGCTCCAGCATTTTGTGTCTATCTACAGTGTAAACCAGCATCTGCGGATCCTCCCTACACCATTGTTGCTGTGACTAGCCGTTACCCAGTGGGCTTAGAAATATCTATTAAAGCAGAATCATGGAAGCATAAGAAATGTCTGATGCAGGATCTGTTCAACCCATTGTTGCTATGAAGATAGACACAAAATTCCTCTGCTGCTGGAGTAACTCAGTAAGGTAAATCAAACAGCAATCTACAATGGATCAGAGAAAGGACGTGCGGTGATGCTGCTTCAGGTTTGCCGATCATAAAGTCCTATCGTAAGTGGAAGCATCGTAAACACCCATCTTCTGATACAACCCCAGTATAAGACGCTGCTCAATAATTTGCCCTTGGCCCTAAGGAAAGCATCATTAGATCGTCTTATCTGCAACTGACAGTCCTTCCCTCATGGAGCCTCTGCTCCTGCAATCAGTTTCCAGCGCAAACACAAATCATCACAGTATTTAGAACAAAGAAAGACACAAAAGGCTGGAGTAACTCAGCGGGTCAGACAACATCTCTGGAGAAAAGGCATTGGTGACGTTTTGGGTCCACTCTGAGCGAGGGCCTCAACCCGAAACGTCATGTGGTCCTAAGTGATAGGAGCAGAATTAGACCATTTGGCCCATCAAGTCAATGGCTGATCTCTCTCTCTCCCTCCTAACCCCATTCTCCTGCCTTCTTCCCATAACCCTTGAACACCCTACTAATCAAGCCACTTATTCCTTTTCTCCAGAGATGCTGTCTGACCCGCTGAGTTACTCCAGCATCTCCAGATCCTTCCAACACTAGTTGCTGCTGAAACTCTTTGTTGGTCAGGTTACATAATTCTGAGCATCATACTGATGCCTGTAAGTGAACATCCCTTTCTGCATAGGTTTGTGGCAGCATCTATGGAGCAGGTAACGTTTTCGGGACCCTTCTTCAGACTGATGTGAGGGTGGAGAAGAAAGGAAAAATCAAAGGGGAAGAGGTTAGAAGGAGAAAGCCTTTTATCTGAAATTAGAGAAGTCAATGTTAACCGCATCTTAAACTGCCCAAGCGAAATATGAGGTGCTGCCCCCACGGTGGTTCTCACTCTGACCATGGAGGAGGCCCAGGACAGAAAGGTCGGATTCGGAATGGGGAGTTGAAGTGCTGAGCCACCGGGAGATCGGGTTGGTTAATGAGAACCGAGCGGAGGCGTTGGGCGAAACGATCACCAAGACTACGCTTGGTCTCACCGATGTAGAGCAGCTGACACTTAGAATAACGGATGCAATAGATGAGGTTGGAGGAGGTGCGGTGAATGCCACACTGGAACGACTGCTTGGTGTCCTTGAATGGAGTCGAGGGGGGACGTAAAGCGACAGGTGTAGCATGCTGCCCTTTCCGTGAGCTGTATTTTAGTTCTGAACCATGAAGGGATCCCATGCTTCACGCTGGATGACCAATAATCAATAGTACATGGGCTCAAAACGGTAACTCAAAATCTAATTCCTGCAACTGATTCGATTCTGCCACTCTCCATTCGATTCCAAGTGTCTTTACTTTTTTGGCCAACCTGCCATGGAGGATCTTGGCAAAAGCCTTGCTGATATTCACATAGACTACAACAACAGCACTGCCCTGATCAACCATTCTTGTTATCTTTAACTCAAAAAAATGGTATAATTTGTAAACCATAACCTTCTGGATAAGATTGTCTTTAATTAAGTTGTGTCTCTTGAAGCGAGGGTTTACACAGTCTCTCAGCATTGATTCCAATAATTGATTTAAATATCGGCACGGTGGCGCCGCGGTAGAGTTGCTGCTTTACAGTGCTTTCAGCGCCTGAGACCCGGGTTGGTATGGAGTTTGTACTCTCCCCGTGACTGCGTGGGTTTTCTCCGAGATCTTTGGTTTCCTCCCACACTCTAAAGACGTACAGGGTTGTAGGTTAATTGGTAAATGTAAAAATTGTCCAGAGCGTGTGTAAGATAGTGTTAATGTGCGGTGGGTCACTAGTCGATGGGCGGAAGGGCCTGTATCCGTGCTGCATCTCTAAACTAAACTAAAAACTAAACTTTCGCACCATCAATATTAAACTAATTAGCCTGTATTTACAATAAACCCCATCATTGTCATGGATAAACAGGATTAGAGAGTTGAAGTTACAATGAATTAAAGATAGACACAAAATGCTGGTGTAACTCAGTGGGACAGGCAACATCTCTGGAGAGAAGGAATAGGTGATGTTTCGGGTTGAGACCCTTCTTCAGATCATTAAATGCTTGAGCAAGTCCAAGGGATCAAGTAACCTGCTCCTGCCCCTCGTATTTGCCTTCATATGTTTATTCCCACCAGATCAATGGTAACAGGGGACCACCAAACACCAGCATCAATCAGCAATATTTATCTGAGGGTTACAAATGTAAGAAACATCAATGGCCCTTTAAACCTTCTGTCCTGTCATTAGAGTTTATTTGAAGGCAGGTGACAGAAGGCAGAGTGCAATCTCTGTCCTCATTGCTTTCAGTTCCAGCCACTTGACTTCATATCCAGTGATCCACCACAGGGACTGGTGCTGGTGAACTATTCTTCGTTATTTATATTTATATAAACTATTTGGATGTGAATGTGCATGACATGTTCGGAAAGTTTGTGGATGACGCTTCTTCTTATCGAGTCCACATCACAAGATTAGAAATTGTTCAGCCAGAGCTTGAACACACTTCTCGGCATCTGCATACAATGGCGTCTTGCGCTTCTTGTGCGTGGTGATGGAAAGATTGGTGGAAACAAGGCCGCGACGTGAACGCTCTTTCCTTGATCCCTGCATGACACTTAAAGTGGTGGTATAGTGGGAAGTGCAAAGACTTTATCTATGATTACAGTGGGATCTCAATCAACAAGATCAATGGGCTAAAGAATGGCAGATGGAGTTTAATTCAGTTAAATGCAATGTTGCATTTTGATAAAAAACAAACCAGGGCAGGACTTACAGTAAACACTAGGCCTCTTTAGTTTAGTTTAGCTTAGTTTATAGAGACAGTATGGAAACAGGCCCTTTGGCCCACTGAGTCCACACCGACCAGCAATCCGCACATTAACACTATCCTACACACACTAGGGACAATTTTACATTGATACCAAGCCAATTAACATACAAACCTGTACGTCCTTAGAATGTGGGAGGAAACCGAAGATTTCAGAGAAAGTCCACGCAAGTCATGGGGAGAACGTGCAAACTCGGTACTGACAGCACCCGTAGGCAGGATGGAACCATGGTCTCTGGCACTGTAAGGCAGTAGCTCGAGCACCACACCATTGTGCTGTCCCTGGGGTGGTTTGTAGAACAGAGAGATCGTGGGGTGCCACATTTGGAATACTGTGTATAGTTCTGATCACTCTGCTACAGGAAGAATGACATGGAATTGGAAGAGGGTTCAAATACAAAGATGTAGAAGGGTCTCAAACCGAAACGTCATCCATTCCTGCTCTCCAGGGATGCTGCCTGTAACACTGAGTTACTCCAGCGTTTTGTTTAAACCAGTATCTGCAGTTCTTTTCTACACTTTACAGAGATGTTACTGGGTCTGTACGTTTAAAGCTAATAAGGAGAAGTTGGTTAGTCAGGGTATTTTTTCCGTAGAGTGTAGAATGCTGAAGGGTGTCTCGATATGGTCTGGATAGTGGTATATAAGATCATGAGGAGCATAAATAAGGTATAGATAAGGTATAGTTTTCACTATGGTGGGGGAGTAACAAAATCAGAGTTGCCCAGGTTTAAGGTGAGAGGGTCAAGATTGAAAAAGGGAGCAATGTTTTCACACAGAGGGTGGTGTGTACAGAATGACCTACCAGTGAAAGCGCAAGAGACTGATACAGTTACAACATTTAAAACACACTTAGACAGCTACATCAGGCCCGTACAAAGCTTTTCAAAAAGGGGGGTGGCATGAGCAGGGGGTGCGAGCGGGCCTGAATGGCGGAGCTGAGCGAGGGGGGGGGGGGGGGAGTGCTGGCTGGCTTCAACGGCGGTGCGAGGTGGTGGCGAGATTTTTATTACTCTGGAGGGAAATAAGGCCCCCCCCTTCGGACGGCCATATACATGATAGAAAAGGTTTGGAGAGGTATATGTCCAGCACAGGCAAGCAGAACTACCTCAGTTGGGCAAAAAGGGCCTCTTTCCATGCCATACAGCTCTATGACTAAAGATAGACACAAAAAACTGGAGTAACTCTGCGGGACAGGCAGCATCTCTGGATAAGAATGGGTGACGTTTCGGGTCGAGACCCTTTGTCAGACTGCCTCTATGTGTCATTGACTGGGATGCATCTTCGGATGGGGATCTGGTGAGCGTGATATCCATTACGTTTTCAGCTCGGAATCCCCCCACCCCTCCAACCCCAACCGCTAGCTCGGAAAATAGTCACTCTCTGTCTTATTGCCTGAGACAAATGGGCCCTTCATGGCTCTGCTTTTAATACATTCAAGCCGTTCTACTTTACAGAAAGGAAGTTAATGTCAGGTAGATTTCACGTTCCTGGTGAGCTATGTTCTGTGTGACACCATATTTTATTAAGTTGTCATAAACTGAGCTTAAACTTTGTGCCCCATCTTACGTTAAGCAATCTTAAAACTTACAAAAACATTCCCGGGCTTTAGAACCAAAGGCAAAGAGCAGCAGCATTGGAACTTAAAGACTTCTCAGCTCGCTGCATACTTACAACCAAAAAATATTTACTTTGCCATTGAATCGTGGCCACCTAAATTGAGAATGTCAGCGAGACAGATTATAATGCGATTTTTTTGGGTCATTAAATCAGACAGACTAGGGGCGAGGGAAAGTTGGAATTCTGTCTTCATGATTGAGTTGGGCATTTGGGAGACAGCAGAAAAACAACATATGTAACTCAGCCTGGAGTCCCAGTCGAGTGAGCCGACTTTCTCACTCGAAAGGCATATTAGTTTAACCCCTGATGCATTCAAAGAAATCTTAGTAAAACACTTCACTCGAATTTTAAAAGTTTGCATTACTTTAGAATTTGAGGCAAACAGTTAATGGAGATAGAATTCCTAAAACCATCAATACGTTGGCTTACTTTGCTTTACTTTAGAGATACAGCATGGAAATAGGCCCTCATCCACCGTATCCGCTGTTCCAGGTGTCACCTTTACATCGGCGAGACCAAGCGCAGGCTCGGCGATCGTTTCGCTGAATACCTCCGCTCAGTCCGCCTTAACCTACCTGATCTCCCGGTGGCTCAGCACTTCAACTCCCCCTCCCATTCCAAACCTGACCTTTCTGTCCTGGGCCTCCTCCATTGTCAGAGTGAGGCCCAGCGCAAATTGGAGGAACAGCACCTCATATTTCGCTTGGGTAACGTACACCCCAGTGGTATGAACATTGACTCCTCTAACTTCAGATATCCCTTGCTATCTCTCTCCATCCACTTCCCCTTCCCAGTTCTCCCACTAGTCTTACTGTCTCCGACTACATTCTATCTTTGTCCCGCCCCCTCCCCTGACATCAGTCTGAAGAAGGGTCTCGACCCAAAACGTCGCCCATTCCTTCTCTCCAGAGATGCTGCCTCACCCGCTGAGTTACTCCAGCATTGTGTGTCTACCGTGGAAATAGGCCCTTCGACCCACCGAGTCCACGCCGACCAGCGATCACTCCATACACTAGCACTAGGGACAATTTACAAATTTCCCTCACGCCAATTAACGTATAAACTTGTGCAGGAAGGAACTGCAAATGTTGGTTTACACCGAAGATAGACACAAAGTGCTGGAGTAACTCAGCCAGTTAAACAGCGTCTCTGGAAACATCCCACTGGAAACGTCACACATTCCTTCTCTCCAGAGATGCTGCCTGTCCCGCTGAGTTACTCCAGCTTTTTGTGTCTATCTTCAGTGTAAACCAGCATCTGCAGTTCCTTCCTACACAGGATTATAGAGTAATTGGCGTGAGGGAAATTTGTAAATTGTCTGTAGTGTGTAGGAGAATGCTAGTGTCTTCTGTGCTTCGAGAGACTGGTGATGGTGCATATTAACTCCAGCCTTCCAGGTAACATTGATCCAATGCAGTTTGCCTACTGTCGCAACAGATCCATAGAAAACGCCATCTCCCTGGCCCTATACTCATCTCTGGAACACCTAGACAACTCTGACACCTATGTCAGATCCCTACTGATTGACTATAGCTCTGCCTTCAACACTATAATCCCATATAAACTCATCTCCAAACTCCTGGATCCAGGAATCAGCACCTTCCTCTGCCACTGGATCCTCAACTTTCTGACCCAAAGACCATAATCAGTGAGGATAGATGACAGCACCTCCTCCACCATCATTCCCAATAGCAGTGCTGCACAACCATGCATTCTCAGGCCCCTACACTCACTATACACTCACGGGTGTCAGGGCTTATGAGGGGGGGGGAGGCAGGAGAATGGGGTTGGGAGGGAGAGATAGATCAGCCATGATTGAATGGCAGAGTGGACCTGATGGACCAAATGACCTAATTCTGCCCCAATCACTAATGAATTTACAATTGTCGTCAAGACCTTGCAGTTTAACCCGTGTCATTTGTGCCAATGTGCACAACGTCTTCTGGCTGCTCACCCTCCCCCTAGAGAATGTTCTGCAGCTACTCCGAGACTCCGAGACATCCGGGACCCTGGCACCAGTGAGGCAACACACAATCCTGGAGTCCCCTTTGATGCCACAGAGTCTCGTGTCTGTTCCCCTAACTATTGAATCCCCCACCACTATCATTCTGCCTGACCTCACTCCACCCCACTGTGCCTCAGAGCCAGGCCCGGTTGTTGCACAGACCTGGCTGCTGCTGCTGCTGCTGCTACCCCTGATGGTTATCTCCACCAACAGTATCCTAGGTGGCTTACCTGATTTACAGAGGAATGGCCACAGGGATTCCTGAAAACTCTGCCTGCTCCCTTTCCTGCCCACCCATCTATTCTCAGCCTGAACACTTCACAATCGCTCCTGTCTACCACTTGCTCACTCTCCCGGATGAGCCTGAGGTTGTCTAGCAGCGGCTCCAGTTCCCCAACGTGGTCTTTAAGGAGTTGCACCTGGACCTGCTGAAGATGTGATCCTCATGGACACTGCCCGTCTTCCTGAGTCCTCACACTCCACAGGCCGAGCACTGGCCTCCATCTCCAAGACCACTAAGCCCACGTTGCACTCCAAAATAAAGTGACAGACCAAACCTTATCTTGCAGTCATCCTGGCCGAAGATTCCTCTCGCCAAACCCCCCTGAGCCCAGGGCTCAATGTCCCATTCTTACGCTGGACAGTGGAGTGGCCATTCTCAGCTCCACTTAGCTCTTACACTTACCTTCCTTTCATTGGCAGCTGTTAATTAACCCATAAGCCAAGCTGTGAGACTTGCCCTTTACATTCTTCCCACTCTTGCTGCAAATCTTACTGCAATGCTCCACTGATGCTGACATGCTTGGCACATTGCAGTCGGGAGAAGGGGTTGGTTTGTGACCTTCCCCGATACCTCCTGAGCTGCAAATTGCTTTATTTTTCAAGCAATTCATGATAGTTTGGTCTGTGATCAACTGAGCCCGAGCTGAAGGGAACAATGAGAAGAGAAAGACTTGCTTCCAGCCAGCAGCTTACACAGTCTTGGAATGTCCCAATGTTAATGATTCACCATCGTCATGTAGGAAATAAACAGAACAACCTCCCACCAATGGCAAAGTAGTAATAACCATCTAACAACGGTGTTTTTGGTGAAGTTGAAAAGTATTTATTACAACACTTTGAAGGTCTTAAGGAGGAGAGGAGAGGGATTCGCAATCTGCCTAAATTATTCCATTTCAGTCTGAAGAAGGGTCTCGACCCAAAACGTCATCTATTCCTTCTCTCCAGAGATGCTGCCTGTCTCGCTGAGTTACTCCAGCATTGTGTGTCTTTCTTATGTGATAGGAAGGTGATCAGTTCAACCCAAACCAGCTGAAATAAAAGGTTTGATAGGTAATTACGACAACCTCCCCCTCCGCATCGCCATGTTAACGATGTGTTTCTGACTATTTATGACCGTTAGAACCATTAATTGAATACTTTAAAATATTAAATTATTTACATTTTTTGTTGTACTGGAGCAAGGGTAATAAATTGAATTTAAGGTTTGTAAGTATACTACATTGACATACATGGAAATGAAGATGTGCCATGAATATCTCCTGGTGATAGGAGCAGAATTAGGCCATTTGGTCCATCAAGTCTACTCAGCCATTCAATCATGGCTGATCTATCTCACCCTCCAAACCCTATTCTCCTGCCTTCTCCCCATACCCACTGGCACCCATACTAATCAACAATCCATCTTTCTCCGACTTGGTCTCGACAGCCATTCTTCTGGCAAAGAATTCCAAAGATTCATCACCCTCTGACTAAATACATTTCTCCTCATCCTAAAAGAACGTCCTTTAATTCTGAGGCTATGACCTCTGGTCCTAGACTCTTCCACTAGTGGAAACATCCTCTCCACATGCACTCCATACAAGCCTTTCACTATTCTGTATATTTCAAAAAGGTCCCCCTCATTCTTCTAAACTGGAGTTACGGCTACAGGCCCAGTGCCGACAAACGCTCATCATAGGTTAACCTACTCGTTCCAGGGATCATTGTTGTAAACCTCCTCTGGACCCTCTCCAGAGCCTATACATCTTTCCTCAGATATGGTGCCCATCTTGAGAAAAAGGAATCAATGACGTTTTGGGTCGAGACCTTTCTTCAGATTTGTTGTTTTCTATTTTATTTCAAATGTGAATCCTTGTGTTGCGATTGCTGGTAATGTCCATAGTGAGTCATCTTGGCATTAGACAGCAACTTCAGCGCAAGCCCATGTTTGTAGACTGTATCTGACACATGATCATTCAGCGATTGTGGTTGTCATGGACAACAGTGGCACCCACCCTCAAACTCTCTCCATTTGGAGGAATACCACAACCTGCGGGATCAAATCCGAACTAAACATCACGTTTTTCCAGGTGACGTAGCAACTGTTTAAATGGAAAACACTCATAAATAAGAACAATTTAAAAAATTTAGTTAACTCAAAAATGAAAGATATTACTTCCTGAAGAAGGGTCTCGACCCAAAACATCACCCACTCCTTCTCTCCAGAGATGCTGCCTGTCCCACTGATATACTCGAGTATTTTGTGTCTATCTTCGGTATAAACCAGCATCTGCAGTTCCTTCATACAGGATATTGTTATTATAATCGTATTGTTTAACAGTGCACTCAAAACTGCAATTATTCTTTTGATCTTTCAATTAATGACTTCATATTTCTCATAAACCCTAGACTTAGAAAAATAATTCAACAGGTTCATATTGCCATGAATGACATCAGTTTTATTATTCAAAATGTATTTCATTAATTCTAAGTCCACATCTTCTGCAGTGGGATCCATGCTCTCATTTCAGCATTCGTGCACAGTAACTCAACAATTATACCACGTTATTGTAAAAACTCCTTCAACGGAAATAAAAAATATTTTCTTATTAAATAATTTCAAGAACCATTCCTGGATAGAGTCGCTCTTCTCCAGTAAACTGCTCAGAGGCGAGTGTACATTTGTCTCTGAAGCAGAAAATGGAACAGCAGTCTGTTTTTTCAATAAAGTGCAACAATAAAACAGAATATTCTCTCTGTGCTTTTAAAATACCAATTTGTGATTTCCTTTCTTTGGGATTGTAAACCGTAGAGCTGTAAATGAAAGCGTTTAGAAAAATATGCTTCACATCTGGACATTGAGCAGATGTGTACAACTCCCCGTTCACCCATGCAAGGTTGTCATTAGTCCAGTAAAGTTCACATAACAGTGAAGCATAGTGCTGTTATCAGATTCAGACTTGCTTGACAAATACCCGCCGAGATTAAATTAATAAACGGCAGAGTAATAACAAAGGACTTGCTCTGCAATAATTTTTAAAAAGCAAAATAGTAAAAGAAAATCAAATTCAGCAATAAATCTCGCCATCTCATGTTTATTTAAAAAATGGTTTCATGCTTTCATTTAACTAGAGGATTTGTACAAGATACTGTAAATGTGTCAACAGAAAGATTTTTTGTACTAATTATTTTCATTCCATTACATCATTTTGCATCAGATTTCAAAGTAAATAATTTCTCTGGTGATTACGCTCCAGGAGATGTTGTACATCCTTCATTGGGAGTTGGAATGAGAATGCTTCAGAAATCTGTGATGGTACATATTGACCCCAGATGTGTATCGCTTTCAAAAGGCACATGAATTCAAATTTTAAAATAATTCATTATTGCCAAAGCTTACTTCATAAAATGTATATAATTCAGCAGATGCAAGAGGCCTGATGAAATATGTAAATGAAAAATACATTGAATTGCGGTGAATTCCGACTCTTTGGAATTCTCACAAATCCATCGTTATTTTGGGCTCCATCTTTCTTAACAACCACAAAGACATTTAGGAAAAACATAGCCTCTGCATGATCAATTGAATTTACAAATAATGTTTTAATTAGATCTTAGCGATCCCCGCATCTGTATGTACTAGATCTGTACGCATTGTGGTCTCCTGTGGTCTGTTACGTGTGGTGATATCATGGCAAAGTTGGAACTGCATCTTCTGTATAACGTTAGCAGAATTGCTGAAGTTGAGCCTTGGATGGTCAGACCCAAAGATCCTATAGCAGAGCAAGATAGGCTACTCCTGCTAAATGCAATGGGCTGACGTGTAGTACGCTATGAAGGGGATCCTGGGCATTTTTCCCCGCCCATTTTAGCAACCTGAGCCTACCTGACCCGACCCGACTCGCAGTGTAATCAATGTTGCGGGGCAACAGTTTGTGTGAGTCAGATTCATAAATCTGTCAGTTCATACTTCTTGTCAAGAATAAAATTTGACTCTGGTAATTGTCTTTTTTAATGTTTTTTAAATCATTTATTTTTAAATGGCTCACAAGCAGTGTTTGAGTTGATTTTGTAGTAACCGGAACCGACCCGACTCGCAGGGTAATTGACAGGGGGGGACTTTTTGTGTGTGATTATAGGGTTAGATTCATAATTCTGTTAGTTCATAATTCTGTTAATTCTTGTTAAAGAATAAAATGTTTATAAACACACATACATGAAAATTATATAAATGTATATAATCATATACCACACACACAATTATATTTCTTCTGATCCAATAATGAACTTTATTTCAGACTAGACAAGGGACATTAAATAAGAAACATTGTAAATAAGAAACATTGTAAACCTCCCCGCAACTTCACACACACTAGGCCTTATCCCCCCCCCCCGGCACTCCCTCGCCTGCCCCCTCACTACAATGTCTCCCCCCATCCTATGCCCCTCTCCCGCTGCCCCGGGCCGCGCACTCCCTCTCCCTGCTGCGGATCCAATCTTTGGCCGGAAGCGAGATGGCTGAGCAAGATGGCGGAACAAGATGGCGGGGGCTGGTTGCTAAAATGAGTCATAAAATCACCCATGAATCCGCCCATGAGCGTACTACACGTTTGCGTGAGAGTAACCCATCTTGCTCTGCTATAGGATCTTTGGTCAGACCCTCCGCTCTATGATCTGGGTCAGCCAACAATGGGTCAGCCAACAATCCACCTTAATATTAGCAAAAACGGAATTTTCTCTATGGTCTTTGCCGAAAGCTCTGCGCTGAAGGAAAATCAAAATCAAGATGCAGATGCTGGAGATCTGAAATAAAATGCTGGAAACACTCAATGGGAACCATTGACAGCACGTTGCCAGCGTCAAGGTGGAGTACGAACACACCTACCTCATCTTGCAACTGTGGATTCAATAATCATTTCTCCAATTTACATAACTTGCTTTTTTTCCTCAGCAGGCCAGCTCTGATATAAAGAAGGGTCTCGAGCTGAAACATCACCCATTCCTTCTATCCAGAGATGCTGCCTGTCCTGCTGAGTTACTCCTTTTTGGAAGACTTATCTGTGAAGAAGCTGTGAAGGTCTCCGACGTTTTTGAATTGAATTGAATTGAATTTCCTTTATTGTCATTCAGACCTTTCAGTCTGAACGAAATGTCGTTACCTGCAGCCATACATACAATAATACAATAATAAACAACAGAACATACAGTAAACACAAATTAACATCCACCACAGTGAGTCCACCAAGCACCTCCTCACTGTGATGGAGGCAAAAATCTTGGGGCTGCAGCCTCTTCCCTCCTCTTCTCCCTCTGCGCTGAGGCGATACCCCACCGGGCGATGGTAAAATCAGTCCCGCGGCTCACCGAGCTCCGCGAACGGGCCGGTTCAAACACCGCGGCCCGGCGTGGTCGAAGCTGCCGCCCTCCAGTCCAGCGGACACAGCTGTTGACGACGTCGTTCACTGGCCCGCGGCCGAACCCCGGACTCAGGTCACCGCCACCAGAACGCCGTCTCAGCCACCGGAGCACCGTTCCAGCCCCGATCCGGGTTGCCCTCACGTGAACGTCCCAGCCCCACGCCAGGCCGCCCTCACGAGAGCGCCGTTATCGTCGAGCTGGGCCGCCCGGACGGGAGCGCGCCGTTTCCCTCGGGCTGGGCCGCCCTCACGGGAGCGCTGTTACCCTCGAGCTGGGCCGCCCACATGGGAGCGTCTCAGCCCCGCACCAGGCCGCCCTCACGGGAGCGTCGCAGCCCCTCACGGGAGCGCCATTCCAGCCCCGAGCCGGACTACACTCACGGGAGCGAGCCCAGGGCGAGTCCTGACAGACTCTGCCTCCGGAGCCTCGAGGTCGCCAGCTCCGCCATTAGGCCTCAGCGCAGACGGAGGCAGAGAAAGGGGATACGACAAAAAAGTCGCATTCCCCCCCGAAGGAAGAGACAGCAAGCCCCGTTTCACCCCCCTCCCCACACATAAACACAACCTAAAAACCAAAAACTTAACAACACAAAACGAAAAAAACAACACAAAAAAGTAAAAATAAACAGACTGCAGGCGAGCCGCAGCCATTCACCAGCGCCGCCACTTCCGGTGAGCTCGCATGCGTATAACGACATTCCCCTTAACCATGAACTATATAAAAATCTGCCACTACAACTCCAGCATTTTGTGTCTATCTTTGGTGTAAACCAGCATCTGCAGCCCTGATATAAGCTGTCCGTCCATCTGTGATATTGGTACAGTTTATCTCTTCCCATGAGTACAACCTGACCTGCTGAGCATGTCCTACAGCCCACAGCTATCAGTGCACACACACACACACACAGTGCAATTGTACTCGAACTGCCCAATAACGCAGTTAACTGAAGTCAAGCACATGGCAACACCAACCTCACCCAATGACAAATATCCCCTCTGTCCAATTCACCCTTCACGCCACCTGCTGTGCGGTCAAAAATCATATTTTTAATCTCTCTTTCCCATTCCCGATAAATGGTCTTTAGCCTAAAATGATAGGTCTGATCTACTGAGTGCTCCCCACCAAAAGTCCAGATCTTTATAGTCTTCAGTCCGAATAAGGGTCTCGATCCAAAACGTCACCCATTTCTTTTCTCCAGAGATGCTGCCTGACCCGCTGAGTTACTTCAGCATTTTGAGTCTATCTTCAGTGTAACTCAGCATCCTACACACATCCAGTTCTTTATCCCACGTATATTGGAGAAATCCTGACCATTATTGAAGCTAACAGCGCTGAACTCCTTGTGTTTTTACGATTCCGCATTCGGAGCTTGATCTTTTGGCCACATTAACAAGAAAGCAAGTTAATGTGTTTGTCATGACTGCAGAACATTCTGTACCCTTTGCAGGATTCCTGGCATTCGTACATGGGACAAGACACACCCAGCCGTTTTCCTGGAATGTGCAATTTGATCCCTTATGTTGAGGAGTAATCGGGTTCTCTTTGCCATGAATAATCTGATCTGTCCATTGTCATGGAACTTGTGATCCACAGTCGTCAAATAACAATGTGCCTCCACCCCGGAAAATTTGACAAGGTGACAATTTGACAATTTGGTGCACGATTTAACCCTAAACTACACAACAAAACCCATAATCTCATCAGCATGAGCCTCCATCAGCACTAGCCTTCTTCTGTTGTTGATCGGTTGGAATTCTCTAAATTGGCAGTGTAAGCTCTAACTTTTCTCTAAAATCAGTACTGTTACCATTGTGTGGTCTCTAAAGTCAGGATTGAGTCCAACATTGAGAGTGTGAGCTCTGTGCAACTCCATGTTGGAGATGTGGTTGTGTGGGTGCTGCATAACCTCTGTATCACCAATGGTAGTCAACACACATTCTACTTATTCATTCATGGGACAAGGATGGCATCAGTTAATGCCCTTCCTAACTGTACCCGAGATGAGGAGGTGGTGAAGAGTCACTATGATGTTGATTGGACCATACCCCATGCCAATGAAACCTACAAACCTGTACGTCTTTGGAGTGTGAAAGAAACTGGAGCACCTGGAGAAAACCCATGGTCAAAGGTCAAAAGTCAAAGGTATTTTATTAGTCACATACACACTAGGTGTAGTGAAATGCTTATTGCCATTTTGCAACACATAAAGAAAGAACAGACATAACATTAATAAGAGTTTTAAACATAAAAAACATCCCCCCACAATGGTTCCCATTATGAGGGAAGGCACAAAGTCCAGTCCCCAACCCCAGTTCACCCATAGTCAGGCCTATTGAGGCCTCCACAGTTGCCTCTATGGAGGCCCAATGTTCCAGGCCGTTGTCGCCGGGTGATGTTGCTCTGGCGTCGGGAGAGTCCTCTCCGCGGCTTGGGAACCCTGGAATGGCCGCTTCCGTACTGGAGGCCGCGGCTTCCGAAGCCGACAAGGCCGCGCCGGTTGGAGCTCCACTACTGGCGATCTCGTCGCGAGATCCCAGGCTCCCGGTATAAAGTTCAGCGCCGCCGCCCGCAGCTGGCCGCTCCACAGACCCGCAGCTCCGCGATGTTGTTCCCGGCGGTTCTTCAGCTCACCGGAGCTCCAGCGCGGCGACCCAGGCAAGGCATCGCCCGCTCCGCGATAGCGCTCCAGTGCTCTGGTTCTGGGTGGTCTCCAACAGGAAACGCCGCTCCAGGCCCGCTGGTAGGCCGCGAGGACGGGTCGAAGCTGCAGCCCAGAGAAAAGCTGCCTCTCCGACCAGGTAGGGACCCTGAAGGATAGTTTCCCCCTCCCCCCCTCCTCACGGGAAGAAAGTACAAACTCCGTACAGACAGCACTTGTAGTTAGAATCAAAGCCTGGTCCCTGGCACTGTAAGGCAGCAACACTACCGCTGCACCACTGTGCTGCCCCAGTAGACTTGCAGCTGCCTGCAATCTCCAGGCATATCTGTTCTTCTGTTTCCCATTGACTTTAGTACAAGGTGATCATCCCCTTTTTATTTCCCAGCCGCACCCATTAAGTGTGCCACTGTGGCGCAGTGGAAGAATTGCTGCCTTACCCGGGTTCGATCCTGACTACGGGTGCTGTCTGTACGGAGTTGCACGCCCTCCCTGTGACCACGTGGGGTTTCTCTGGTTTAATTCCAAAAACCTGCAGGTTTGTAGGTTCATTGGCTTGTGCAAATCGATCCTCGTGTGCAGGATAGAGCTTGTTTATGTTTGATCATTGGTCGGCACCGGCTATGGTGGGCCGAATGGCCTATTTCCACACTGTATCTCTAAACTAATTTAGATTAAACCCGTGGCCTCAATAGACGAACAATAAGTAATGTGATCTTGGACAACCGCCAAGACATTCTCCAGAATAACTAAAGCAACTCCCTTCCTCTATTGCCCCAACCTATATCCCACCTATAACACCTGTATCCTGGAACAGCTACCAGTCCCATCCCTTTTCAATGAGTATCATATTGTTTCCCACGCAGTACCATCACTGCCATTTGATAAGCCCTCTGGACATTAGCGAGTATTTTTAAGTTGCATGAAGTGTTCACTGTATACCCTTCATATGTCTTTTTTTTTGTAAAGCAGTTTTCAAACCATTACTTGTGTAGAAGGGAATTGAAGATGCTGATTTATACTGAGGATGGACACAAAATGCTGGAGCAACTCAGTGGGACAGGAATGGGTGACATTTCGGGTCGAGACCCTGCCTCAGACTTCAAGCCACGACTTTGTACAAAACAATGCATGTTTTAATAGGGAAAGATGACAAAAAAATAATAAATTGCAGTTGACATAAATGCCTGAATATCAATAATGTGCGGGAACTGAAATGACATTTCACGTCTCGATAGAAAGTGGCATATTTAGGTGAAGGATCTAAAAGAATTTCTGAGTTGAATTCTTTTCCCTGCCATCAAGATAAAGCTAATACTTTGTTTAAATACTTTGTTCCACCCCTGGGGATGGTGCCAAGCGCAGCCATAATAGAAATCCCAGCTGTTTGAAACCTTAACCCTCTTTCATCGCAAGCAACAGTACACCTACACCGAGCATCATGAGCAGCATCTACAACATGATTTTTTTCTGTTCAGTTTGGAGATACAGCACGGAAACAGGCCCTTCGGCCCACCGAGTCCGCACCGACCATCGATCCCCACACACTTACACTATCCTACACACACTGGGGACAATTTACATTTGTACCAAGCCAATTAACCTACAAACCTGTACGACATTGGAGCGTGGGAGGAAAGCGAAGATCTCGGAGATCTTCATGTTTACTTCATGATTTACTTCATGTTGCACTCCATTTATGCTGATGATGTTCCCACAATAAAATATGCAAGTCATTCCAATCTTCTGATCCAGCAATAAAGAACCATGGTATAATCACAATTCTACAATACCATAGAGCGGCACAGTGACGAGGTTACTGCTTTACAGCGCCAGAGACCCAGGTTCGATCCCGACTACGGGTGCTGTCTGTACGGAGTTTGTACGTTCTCCCCATGATCTGCGTGGGTTTGCTCCGAGATATTCCGTTTCCTCCCACAATCCAAAGACGTACAGGTTTGTAGGTTAATTGGCTTGGTATAAATGTAAAATTGTCCCTAGCGTGTGTAGGGTACAGTTAATGTGCAGTGATCGCAGGTCAGAGCGGACTTGGTGGGCCGATGAGCCTGTTTCGTGCTTTATCTCAAAACTATACTAAACTAAACTACTTTAGGCATAAATTGGAAGCAAGAGCACTCTCCTAATTATGTTACACACACACTCGTTGGTGGTAAATTGTGAGGACGACAACAGTTATAGATTGTTATAGTTTTCGACTACAGTTGCAGCATGCTGCCGATAGATTGAGTCCAATAGTAGGCTCTGCAACCTCGTGGGATACTTTGTGCCGGAGTGTTAAGCCTCGCGAGCATTGCGGTTACAATCTTCCAGGAAAAACTGCTTTATTTCAGGAAAAATAAGGCTTTAAATTCCTGGCTCCTTAACAGCGAGAGTTTGAAAGAGCAGAAGACGAGTCCGTCATCGCAGAAAATCCAGAATATGCCCTGTATTTGTAGCTACACATTTAACACCCATCTCTGCAACCTTTGCAGTTCCTGGTGTCTAAATACCTTTTAACATTAACATCATGGAGCACTTCAAACTATGAGTAATGATTTTATTAATGTTTGGTCCATTCTGTGCAATGCTCGAGGGAGGATAAAGACACGATCAAGAAAGTTTGAGAATCACTTAAGTTTATTGAATATAATGGAGGAAACTAAATAGAACAGAAAACAACTTGTTGCTTCAGGGTACTTCATAATGAATCAGTTAAAGGGCCTGTCCCACGAGCATGCGACTCCATGCGGCAAGCGCGACCTAAAGGGCCGGTCCCACCAGCATGCTCCTGCATGCAGCAAGCGAGACCTAACGTGGTCGCTTGAGCCATACGGCCTCGCGGGGCCGGTCCCACCTCGATCGCCAGAGCGAGTTGTGCGGAGCTAGTCCCAACATCGCGCGGGTCTCCGAAAAACTGACCGTGTTAAAACATTCTGCGTGGCAACGGCCTGCCGGCCCTCAGCCGCCTCGACACAGTACGTCACGCGTGGACTTCGCTCGAACTTCATGTCAATCACTTGACCTCCGCGCAGCCCCCTCTTCTGGTTAGGTCGCGCTTGCCGCATGCAGGCGCATGCTCGTGGGACAGGCCCTTAAGAGTTCTAAACTTTCTTCAGTACACCACAGCCACATTTCAGAAGTATCATACTAGTCAGAAAGTGTTTGTACATCTGAAAGATGCATGAAGCCACTCTATTAACCCCGGTCTTTCCTGCTTTCCGATTTACTTCATGTTACATATCCTAAAACAATCATGACAAAAGATTACTTACTGCTAATAAACTAATCAAAGAGAGTGAAAGATTGCATGAATATAACATTATACAGAACAGTGCAGCTTAGAAGATAGACACAAAAAGCTGGAGTAACTCAGAATGCATCGTGAAGATCCTCCAGTCTGAAGAAGGGTCTTGACCCAAAACGTCACCCATCCCTTCTCTCCAGAGATGCAGCCTGTCCCGCTGAGTCACTCCAGCTCTTTGTGTTTATCTTCAGTTTGAACCAACCTCGGCAGTTCCTTCCGACACAGTACAGCTTAGAACAAACCCTTCAGGCACCAATGCCTGTGCCAAACATGAAGCCTTGTTAAACTAATCCCTTCTGCCTGCATGTCATCTGTCTCCGTCCATCCCCTTAAAGTACACATGTTTCTCTTCAATTCTACAATTGTATTTGCTTCCACAATCACCTGGCAACACTTCAAACATCTACCAGCAAGTGAATAAAATAAAGCTTGCCCCGCACAATTTTTTGTTATTTGTGTGTATGTATGTGTGCATATGAGTGTGTGTATATATATGTGTATTTGTGAGTATGTGTATATACAGTGCATTCAGAAAGTATTCAGACCACTTCACTTTTTCCACATTTTGTTACGTTACAGCCATATTTTAAAATTAATTAAATTCCTTCTTTTAAATCATCAATCGACACACACTACTTACCCAGAATGAAGAAGCGAAAACAGGTGTTTTGAAATTTTTTGCAAAGAAATAACTGAAATATCACATTAACATAAGTATTCAGACCCTTTGCTATAGCACCTAAAACTGAGCTTAGGTTCAATCTGTTTCCATTGATTATCCTTGAGATGTTTCTACAACTTGATTGGAGTCCACCAGTGGTCAATTAAATTGATTGGACATGATTTGGAAAGGCACACACCTGTCTATATTAGGTCCCACAGTTGACAATCCACAGATTTATCACCCTCTGACTAAATACATTTCTCCTAGAAGAACGTTCTTCAATTCTGACATCATGAAAGAAATGATGAAAACCAGATCTACGTTTTGTCAGTGCATGTGTAGGTCTGATCTCATCTCTCTGGTAGGTGTTGTCGATGCTGGCCAACAGAATGGATCTAAGAATTATTATTTTGTGAATTCTTGAGGTAATATGAAGAACAACCCTTCTTGACAAACTGTTGGTTTGATTGGATTATTGAAAATTCAACCAAATGAAATCAATCCCTCTGATGTGATGCTGGGGGTGGATGGGGTATCTTACAAGCCCGATGATATAGACGTTGACTTATTTAATTACAGGTAACCTATTTCCCTGACGCACGCACATTCGTTTGACCACAGAGTTTTCATAAGTTCATAAGTGATAGGAGCAGAATTAGCCCATCAAGTCTACTCCACCATTCAATCATGTAATCTAACTCTCCCCCTCAAACCCATTCTCCTGCCTTCCCCCCATAACACATGACACCTGTACTAATCAAGACAAGATTACCTTGCTGGAGTTGTTATATTTTTTCCAGATCGTATCTCCAGTTGCTCTGCGGCCTAACATAATGAAGCTGGAGGCCTTGCTCGAGACTTACTTTAAGCCCCACCGTGGGGCCGTGGACTTACCATCAGAGCCTGCGATCCTTTGCCTGGGATCGACGTTCCAACTGCAGCCTGCGGATTTCACCATCAAGGAGCTTGCAGTCTTGGGTAGAGACTGATGTCGGGAAGCTCCAAAGTCGCAAGAGGTTCGACCAGCCCTGACCCGGGGTCCGATAACCGGCGCGGGGAGCTGAGATCCCCCCGATGCGGCGGCTTGATCGCCCTGATGTGGAGGGACCGACCGCCGGAAACGGGAGCCAAGATCGTCCCGTCAACTGAAGGCTCGAGGCCCCCGACCGCAGGAGGACAAAGAAGGGAAGAGATTGAACTTTTTTTCGCCTTCCATCACAGTGAGGAATGTGGAGGAGTCACTGTGGTGGATGTTTATGTTAAAATGTATTTTGTGTGTTCTGTTGCTTTTTATTGGCATGACTGTATGGCAACTCAAATTCCTCGTATTTTGCAAAACATACTTGGCTAATAAAGCATGATTATGATTATAGAAACATAGAAAATAGGTGCAGGGGGAGGCCATTCTGCCCTTCGAGCCAGCACCGCCATTCATTGTGATCATGGCTGATCGTCCCCAATCAGTAACCCGTGCCTGTCTTCTCCCCATAGCCCCTAGAGCTCTATCTAACTCTCTCTTAAATCTATCCAGTGACTTGGCCTCCACTGCTCTCTGTCGCAGGGAATTCAACAAATTCACAACTCTCTGGGTGAAAAAGTTTTTTATCACCTCAGTCTTAAATGGCCTCCTCTTTATTCTAAGACTGTGGCCCCTGGTTCTGGACTCGCCCAACATTGGGAACATTTTTCCTGCATCTAGCTTGTCTAGTCCTTGTATAATTTTATATGTTTCTATAAGATTCCCCCTCATCCTTCTAAACTCCAGTGAATACAAGCCTAGTCTTTTCAATCTTTCCTCATATGACAGTCCCGCCATCCCAGGGATATATCTCGTGAACCTACGCTGCACTGCCTAAATCGCAAGGATGTCCTTCCTCAAATTAGGAGACCAAAACTAGACACAATGTTCCAGATGCGGTCTCACCAGAGCCCTATGCAACTGCAGAAGGCAGATTATGATCTATCTGCCTTAAAAATATCCATTGAATAGCCTCCACTTCCTTCTGTGGCAATGAATTCCTCCTCATCTCCTTCCTAAAAGAACGTTTTTTTATTCTGAGACTCTCCCACTAGTGGAAACATCCTCTCCACATCCACTCTATCCAAGTTTTCTCCCTTTTCTTCTTCCTTTGTTCATCTCTCTTATACCCTTTCCCTCAACTGGTTCCATCAGCCTCTCTGAACCAGGTTCCACTTGTCACCTACCGGCCTCTAAACTCCCCACCAATGTTCTGCTTCACACTGGCAGAATTTCCTGTTCCCTTTCAGTCCCGATGCAGAATCTCATCCACATTCATCCATTTATACCCTTTGCCTCTACAATTGTTGCCTGTTATAGTTGTCTACAGTTGCTCCTGTATAACGGCGAGACCAAGCCCAGGCTCAGCGATCATTTTGTTGAACACCTCCACTTATTCGCAAAGACCTACCTGATCTCCCAGTTGCTGAACACTTTAACTGCTCCTCCCATTCCCACGCTGACCTTTCTGTCCTGGGCCTCCTCCACTGTCAGAGTGGGGCCCAGCACAAATTGGAAGGAACAGCACCACATATTTCACTTAAGCAGTTTGCACCCCAGTGGTATGAATATTGACTTCTCTATCTCCAAGTAACCCTGCATCCACTCTAACAATGATCTATTCTACATTTCCCTTGAGCCACATCCTCTTTGGTATCCCATTTTCACACCTCACCCTTCCATGTCTCCCTCTCCCCTGACTTTCAGTCTGAAGAAGGGTCTCGACCCGAAACGTCACCCATTCCTTCTCTCCAGAGATGCTGCCTGTCCTGCTGAATTACTCCAGCATTTTGTGTCTATCTTTGCTGCTTGACCTGCTGAGTTCTTCCTGTATTTTTGCTGTTGTTCTGGCAGTGCGTTGCAGCTATCCACCACTAGTATCTGAACCTCGTACCTTTGATGCTGGTAGGCTGGGCCTTTCTGGTACTTTGAGAGGCATAGATAGGGAAGACAGTCAGAATCTTTTTGCCCAAAATTGCACACATGTTGATTTTATGTTGCAACAGTAGCTCACGTGTGCTAGAGGTACATGTGAATTGCATATTAAAAATTAACACTTAAAGCATTTTGAAATATCTACGGTCTTTGCAAAGCATAGGCATCAATGGAGAGACATGACAGTCAAGAATAAAGGCCAAAACTCAAGTGTAAGCAATCAAATCAGAATGTACATCCACTTGCTCCCAAACCCAGTGGATAATTGATGGTCAGAGGGAGATGAACTGTTGTACGTGGGTGGGTGGCTACAGATTTGGTGGTGATTTGGAAGTTTCACAGCACCAACACGTTTCTGTGAAATGTAAAATATAAAAAGAGCATTTGTGTGTTGTTTTGCTGCTCCTCCATGCTTCCTGCACAACATGCCTACCTGCAAACGTCGGGTGAATACTGCAGACTTGCACCAAGGCTTTCATTCAAATTATTGCATCAAGCTGCGACCTAATGAAGCTGAAGCATTGAACGAGCACATACTGAATTATGAACACTGCTAAATTACAGCCCACGAGAGAACTGTTGCAGAACCTGCTCTTGCAAATCTGCACCACTCTGTGCAACCTGAGCACCTCTGAATCTGACACGATCTGATCTGTCACTTGCAGATCTTTTTTAACTCAAATGCACTGCTGTTTAAAGTAATTGACCTGACCACAATAACGATTGAAATCAGCAATTTACAATGGTAATTATTTATTGCTGCCGTAAAAAATGGAGGCTGGGTTTAACATTCTAAATGACATATAATATACACACAAAATGCAGGAGTAACTCAGTGGGAATTGCAGCATTTCTGGATAGAAGGAATGGCCAATGTTTCTTCATAAATTCTGGAATGAAATTTTTGAAATTTTTACAAAACTATTTAACATAAAACTTGACCCTAATATAGAAATGATTATCTTCGGATCAATGAAAGATGGGAATAAGCTAAATACGTTTCAAAAATCTCTCCTTAATTATGGTGTAATAACGGCAAAAAAACATATACTTAAATTTTGGAAAAATGCATCAATACCAACGCTTAAAATGTGGATTTCAAATATGTCGGAAACGTCACATCTTGAAGAAATGCGACTGCTCCCAGCAGGTAAAGCAGACCAATTCTTAGTGATTTGGTCTCCTTTTATCGACTTTTTACAAGCATATGGTGCAACACAACCGCGTAGAAATCAAATGTTTCAGAACCGGGTGAGGGGTGGCCAAGAACATTAAATAAGTATATCTCCCTCAATCTCCTTTTTTTTTTTTTTTTTTTTTTTTTTACTTTTCTTCTTTCTCTATTTCTTCTTTTCTCTCTCCTTCGTCTCTCCATTCTTCTGTACCTTTTAGTTTACTTCTCTCTTTTTTCGGGCTACCACTATCTCACGCACCAAGCTCTATGATCATTTCTCTTTTTCTATTTGTTTCTTCCTTACTACTGTTTTATTGTTAAATTAAAAATAAGAAGTTGTACATGAAATGTAATATGTCAATATGTATTAGGTACGTTGGTACCACATTATTGTACTTACTTCTAACAAAAATAAATTAAAAAAATAAAAGCATAGACAAAAGCCGTGAACCTTTTACAGTACAGGACCTTGTTCTGTGTTGGGCTGTTCTTTTACCAAGGTCTATCGCAGGTTATTCCCTGGTGTCTTAAAAACACAAAGGATGTGTTTCAAGCAAATCAATTTTCAGATTCAGATTCAGATTCAGATTCAATTTTAATTGTCATTGTCAGTGTACAGTACAGAGACAACGAAATGCATTTAGCATCTCCTTGGAAGAGCGACATAGCAAATGATTTGAATAAATAATAATAAGTGTCCGGGGGGGGGGTGGTGATTGGCAGTCACCGAGGTACGTTGTTGAGTAGAGTGACAGCCGCCGGGAAGAAGCTGTTCCTCGACCTGCTGGTTCGGCAACGGAGAGACCTGTAGCGCCTCCCGGATGGTAGGAGGGTAAACAGTCCATGGTTGGGGTGAGAGCAGTCCTTGGCGATGCTGAGCGCCCTCCGCAGACAACGCTTGCTTTGGACAGACACAATGGAGTGGAGCGAGGAACCGGTGATGCGTTGGGCAATTTTCACCACCCTCTGCAATGCCTTCCGTTTATTGAAAGGTGGAGGAAATATCTTTCACCTTTGTTCACTATCCAAGTTTCAGATACAGGGAGAGGTTGGACAGACTTGGATTGTTTTCCCTGGAACATATAGAGGTTGAAGGGAGACTTGATACAAGTATATCAAATTATGAGAGGCACAGATAGGGTAGACAATCAGAACATTTTTCCTAGGGTGGAAATGTCCAACACTAGATGGCACAGCTGTAAGGTGAGAGGGGGAAAGTTTAATGGAGATATGCGGGACAGAGCTATTACACAGTGATGGGGGGGCTGGAAAGCATTGTCGGGATGGTGGTGTAGGCAGATGTGATAATGGTATTAAAGAGGCTTTTGGATGAGCACCTGAAAGTGCAGCGAACATAGGGATATTGATCATGTTGAGCTAGTTGAGATAATATCACGTTGACGCGTCATGAACATTATTTATTGATGAGTCATGAACATTATAAGCCAAAGGGCCCATTCCTTTGCTGTTTTTATGCTAATAATAATTACATTAAAAAAAAACATTTTTAGTCTAACCTCTCAATAGTATGTGCATATGCAGAGAATGATCACCAGACAACAAACTGATGCCTTACCTTCATAATAACATTTCATAATACCTTCATAATAACAATTATATTTCTATCTTCAGGTAATTATGAACCATTATTTTGACAGTCTGCTTTAAAAAAAATTAGGCTGCTGAAAGAAAAATGTGAAGTTGAAAATTTGTCCAGTTTCAGATGCTGTTACAATTATATCACCATTCCCATCCTATTAGAAATGTTCTCTTCCCAGTTATTTAATTTTACTGGAAACTTTTCCATCATAGTAAATGTATAAAAGTTCTGACATAAGATTAACTGAATGTATAATTTCATGCACTACAAGGGTAAAAGTCAAACACATTGATTTAAGGAGAGGTTGAGTAGGCTGGGCCTCTATTCCTTGAGCACAGGAGGATAAGGGGTGATCTTTATAGAGGTGTCTAAAATCGTGAGAGTAAGAGATGCAGTGTCTCTTAATCAGAGTAGGGGAATCAAGAACCAGAGGACATAGGTTTATTGACTTAAGAAAATGGACTTAAAAGAAAAACGGACACCTTAAACGTAGACAAATCATACTCTGCTGAGGACCATTCACTTACGTCAGAGGTGATGCTGGGGTCTCCCGAATGGTTCCGACTAATTAACCATTCAGCAACCTCGGGCCCAGTAGCTCGCAGAGGGATACCTCCTTTAGCATGGGTGGGGACTTGGGCACAAACCCAACATATTTTTCTTGCCGGCTTTCTCAGTGGCTTTACAAGCCAGAAACGTGCAACCCTTTCATCCCTCGCTTGTCCGTTTCTACCTACACATCTCCTTCTGCACCTTGCTGCTTTTCTGTTTCTTCATTCTGTTTCTATTTTACCTTCGGTTCCTACAAGGCCATCTCTATGGTTCAGCCACGCATCTCACGCTAAAGTGACAGGGTTTCCTATCTCAAGGCATGTTATATTCTTCCTGCCCGTTGATTGCCCTATTAAATATTCCTGTAGATCTGTGGGTCCGTTGCATTCTCAAGCTTCTTATACCTTCTCCTTATTGCTCATTATTATCTAGATGCCTCACTTCACCCTCATGTCCTCTACGATGCCATACATATCGAGTATATCCGGGAGCATTTCATGCTACAAGAATAGTTAGCAGCAAACAATGTGTCTTCATTTTGACTTCTTATCTAACTTGTTATCTTTTTGAAAATGTGACTGTTCTTTGTCTGAGTGATGCAGTTTACATCTGGTGGCGTGTATCCAATCAGGTTTCTCTTTTACTTTTATTGCTGTTTGTGTTTTTTGCAAAGTCCCTTCCACCGAGGAGAGAAAGAATCTTTGTTCATTGCTCGCACATAAACCTGAGCTCCTGGTTTAAACGTGTGCATATTTCCTTCCGTTGGAGAGACCTGTACCTGCTTCACTTCCTCATAGATTTTGTTAGCTGTTTCACACAAAGCTTGAGCATATCGTAAGGAGTTTTCATCGTTCCAAATCAGGGCTACTTTCTCAGGAGTCATTGGGGGCTGGTTTTCCTGTTGTCATAGGTCACCTTATCAATATCCCGTGGGGTGTTAGGCCCGTGTTTCTATTTTTCTGATTTCTAAGGGCATACATTACTATGGGCATGTCGTCTGGCCACAACAACCTTTTTTGCTGGCATAGTAGCTTTAGCCAAAGTAGCTTTTATTTCCCCATTTATTCTCTCCAGCAGAGCAGTCTGAAGAAGGGTCTCGACCCGACATGTCACCCATTCCTTAGATCCATGGATGCTGCCTGTCCCGCTGAGTTACTCCAGCTTTTTGTGTCTACCTTTGGTTTAAACCAGCACCTGCAGTTCCTTCTTGCACATCATATAGGGGGCATCGCAATTGGGGTCCCCTTCTTCTAATTTAGTTACCTCTTCCCATTTTTTAAATTAGAGATAGCTTTAAACTCCCCCCATACGGCCAAACTCCAATTGTCCAATCACACCAATCGTCCTTTTCCCGGTGTCTTACGATCTATTTTATTCTCGTCAGTCTTCTTACATATCTGCATCTTCCCCTCCGGGATCACCCGCTTCCCTCTCTTGGGCATTTTCTTGCCAGTAGGATCAGATTTATCCGATCGACTACCATTGTTTCCCATGTCCTTTTCTCAAGTCTACAACTCAATGGTTAGGTTTCCGTGGACAGTTTCTTATAATACACTTTTTACAGTTTGTGCTCACCAGTTTTACTCCATCCACGAGCCTCGAAGTCACCCTTCAATAATTCAGCGCGCTATACTCAGTACTTCGGCATCTATACTTTCACTTGGCTTCTCCGCAGTCTTGCCTCAACCTAATAGGCTTCTTGGCTCAGCGTGAGTCACCGGCCAGGTAGCTAGGCTGCCGGGGCTGTCCCTTCTCTGGGGAAGCCCCAGGTACTGCCCCCCTTTCAGCTGGGACTATTCCTTTCTCATACTGGGTGCTATCATTTTTGTTTTAGTTCGGATCACGTTACAATTGGGATCCTGCCGACTACGCCAGATTCTGTCGAGGAAATTGACTGAAAGGAAAAACGGAGACTTCGAGCTTCGCTTCAAGAGGCTATATTGTATGATATCATGGAGAGACTGCAGCAATCCAAGTACTCACTTGCTTTGCAGCAGAATCAAGCGATATTTACACCCATGCAGTATACAACTTTGCGCGATTATATAAGAATAATTATACAAGAATATACTTTGTCCTTGACTATATGTTTTCCTGTTATTGTTATCTGCTACATGGACATTAATTATTCTGTTAGTCATAATATATTTATTTGTTTATGTTCATCTCAGTCAGCAACAGATGGTTAATATAAATTGAGCTTGATACAAGGGCATCTTATTCTATCTAATCTTATTCTATCTAATCTACCAAGAATATTATCTTTGTCAAGAAAGCATTTCCAACCGTTGACAAAACTTGTTTTGGAAGGTTCTCATGATCTCTCTTCAGATGGTCGCTGAGAGATATTCACAGTCACATCAACACCCCCTTTCATTACTTTACTTAATTCTAACCATAATTAAGTAGCTGGAGACTTTAATTTTCTTCTATATTTAAGGTGAAGGCGAAAAGATTTTAATAGGAATCTGAGGGGTAACTCACACGAAGGGTGGTAGGTGCATGGAACGAGCTGCCAGAGGAGCTAGTTACCATCACATCATTTAGGAAGCAGTTAGACAGGAACATGGATAGCACAGGTTTGGAGGGATATGGACCAAACGCGGGCAGGTGGGACCAGTGTAGGTGGGACATGTTGGCCAGTATAGAATAGAATAGTTTCTTTATTGTCATTGTAACATGAACCATGTACAACGAAATTTAAAAATGTCAGCCAGTCAGTGCACCATTCAAACATTTCTAAAAGCTAACGATACATACAAGGTAAAATATTAAAAGATAAACAACTAAATAAATATCACGAAAATAGCACGCATAAACACCCAACCCTCCATCCTTCTGTCGATTTCACAGTATGGGAAAGTTGGGTGGAAGGGCTGTTTCCACACTGTATCACTATGATTTCTATTCAGCTATTCTAGTTAGCTATCTGATGTTTGAAGCTGGAGCGCAATAATATTCCAATCTAACGGAAACAAAATATATATTGTACACATTTCCTAAACTTAGATTGTTTACTTTTAGCTACATTTCTGTTCAAGTAATTTAGCTCAAATTTTCCTGTAGGAATTAGTAGAAGCCAATGAAAACAATGATGAAAATAATGAATTAGTATTAGTCAATTAGTCGGCGGAAGGCAGTGGAAGCCAATTCACTGGATGTTTTCAAGAGAATTTAGCTCTAAAGGCTAATGGAATCAAGGGATATGGGGAAAAAGCAGGAACGGGGTGATCATATTGAATGGCTGTGGTGGCTCGAAGGGCCGAATGGCCTACCATTGCACCTGTTTTCCTATGCTTCTAATTGCCATCCATGATCAGAAATGTGACAAGAGGCTACCAGTGAAAGGCAGCAGGGCGATGCAAGAATGATAATAAAAATCTATACTGAGCCTATTAATTTCCAACAAAGACTTGGAATATCAGCCGCACAGCCTCATGGCTGCTTTGTAAATGAGAGTGCCATCCATCTGGTTCAAGACTGCATCTTTGCCAGGGAGGCGTGGGGAGGGTTGAGTGGTTCATCCCATACAGCTGTTCCCGCCTGCATGTACACCTCTCATGGACACACACTGTAGCACACATCAACCGCTGTTTGAGAACCATCACCTCAGTGAACGCTCCTTGTGATCTGGCCAAAACACACTGTTTTTTCTATGACTAGATATTGCAAACTGGGACACTATAAGCTCCTGGATAACATGCATGCAAAATGTCACAGCTTGGTGTAGCCATTGTGGAAAAGCCACAGTTTAACACCCTTCCGCCACTGCATCCTCCAGCAGTTAAAAAATATTGCCCGTACCTTTTGACTCTACAAATCATTTTATTCATTTTCAGTTGCTTTGCTTTGTTTTTGTTTCTTTTTTTAGGGCTTGTCCCACTTACGCGATTCATAGTCGCAACACGTTGAAAATCCAGCGGTGACCAGAAAAAGTTCCGACTCTTTGGGTGACATACACACCACCAAACAGGCGTCACCCCGCGACATGCGACGCCTGTATGGTCGTGAGGTGACTACTCACCATCCAAAGAGTCGTACCTTTTTCTGGTCGCCACTGGGTTTTCAACACATTGAACGTTTTCGGCAACCTGCTGCGACGAT